>NC_135082.1:1200000-1500000 GCF_051107435.1 Chaetodon auriga
AGAGATCCTGCCTCAAGTGGAGGAGTTTAAGTATCTTGGGATCTTGTTCACGAGTGAGGGAAGAATGGGGCGTGAGATTGACAGGCGGATCGGTGCAGCGGCAGCAGTAATGCGGTCACTGTATCGGTCCATCGTGGTGAAGAAAGAGCTGAGCTGAAAGGCGAAGCTCTCGATTTACCGGTCAATCTACGTTCCTACCCTCACCTATGGTCATGAACTTTGGGTCATGACTGAAAGAACAAGGTCCCGGATACAAGCGGCTGAAATGAGTTTCCTCCACAGGGTGGTGGGGCGCTCCCTTAGAGATAGGGTGAGGAGCTCTGTCACCCGGGAGGAGCTCAGAGTAGAGTCGCTGCTCCTCCACATTGAGAGGAGCCAGCTGAGGTGGCTCGGGCATCTCTACCGGATGCCCCCTGGACGCCTCCCTAGGGAGGTGTTCCAGGCATGCCCCACTGGAAGGAGGCCCCAGGGAAGACCCAGGACATGCTGGAGTGACTATGTCACTCGGCTGGCCTGGGAACGCCTCGGGGTCCCCCTGGATGAGCTGGGGGAAGTGTCCAGGGAGAGGGAAGTTTGGGCGTCCCTGCTCAGACTGCTGCCCCGGCGACCCGGCCCCAGATAAAGCGGGTGAAAATGGATGGATGGATGGATGGATGGATGTCTGTGGAGGGTCAAGTTCTTCACCACTGGCTGTGGGCTTGACTGGCTTGCTAATATTAGCTGCAGCTTCTGTGTTGAAATTGACTTTCAGCCTATCAAACACAGTGCAGCTCAGCTTTTAGATGTATTTTGTGTTTGTCCAGGTATTTCCACAGGTTAAACATGTTGCCCTGGCCAGCTTTACATTTCACATGACAAATATTGAGGTGACTGTTGTCTGCATCAAATTTTGAAAAGTGTTACCACATTTTGCTCACCATTAACCTGAATCACTGTGACTTGAATAAGCTTGTTCTCTCTCTTTTCTGTCTATACTCTCTTTCTCTGTTACTCTCTCTCACCCAGAGAGAGAGGTACTAATTTGGTTGGTACCCAGTTCGGTACCCAAACCTGTAAATAACACCTTACTGTCTCATTAAAAACCTCTCCAAAATGAAAGTAATATCATAGTTCAATTCACTGTTTAAGTTGCCTTTAAGTGTTGTCAAATTTGTTTTGAATGCCAAATTTCTCCTTTGATTCACCAGGGTGCTGTGCTCATGGAAGTCAGTACCATTCTTACAATTACACACTGATAGTGTAACCCCCTAAGTTATTTTATAAACCCTAGGGTACTTAGAATGTTTTCTATGTGATTGGTTATAAAATATGCAAGACAGTATTAAATGTTAGTATTTCCTTGGGGAGTAGCATAATTTACTGACGAACGCAGCATAATAAATTTGTTTGAAAGGTACAGCTGTTTACATGTGGTGAGACGTTAAAACCGTGCCCGCTTATTTTGATTTTGCAACCTGTAATGCTGTTTGTTGCATTGTACCTCTTGTTAGCCAGCCATGAGGCAACATTAAATTCCTTAATTACTGATTGACCTGGGGAGGTGGGAAAACAACAACATAGTGTAATGCAACTAGATGACCTACAACCTTTACTTGTTCAGCACACGACGACTCAGCAGCATCCATCCATCCATCTACCCCTTCACCCTATTTCTAGTTTAGACCTATGGGGCTTAGGCCAGAGTAGCTACCCGTATAAAGGTTTCATTGCAGTTGAGATGCAGTTGATTGATGCTGCTGCAAACTAGACACTTTGAAGAGGTGGTGGACAGGAGGACACTGGACAGACTGTTATCCATTATGGATAACCCTGAACATCCTCTTCACCACCTCGTGGACAGACAGCGGAGCTCCTTCTCCAGTAGACTGCCCCAGCTGTCACAAGGGCCACTTCAGGAAGTCATTCCTGCCACGAGCCATCACACTGTACAATAGCAATTTAAACAGTTAATCCACCAACCTCACAAACCCCAATATTTGACATATTGTCTGCACTACGGTCTACTGTTGACATTTATCATCTGAAACTGCACAATTTTTTTGGCTGTAAATGCTTGTTTATATTCTTTGTTAGATTGTATTTTTATTATAGTATTCTAATATTATATAATATGTATAATACATATTATAGAACCATATATTTTGTTATACTTAGTTGTATTTTTAACAAACTGCTATTATCCCTGTTTATATATTTTTTGTCACTTCTGGTCACTTAAAAAAAAATAAAAATAAATATAAATATAAATATAAATACATATATATATATATATATATATGTGTGTGTGTGTGTGTGTGTGTGTGTGTGTGTGTTTGTCTATATGTTTAATTGCTACTGCAACAAAATAATTTCCCAAAGATGATGACCAGTTACACGAGTAATGGCCCTGGTCTGCCCAGAAGCTAATGGCCCAGTTATTGTCATCACAAATGCCTAAACCTTCAGCCCTGATGGCCTTTACAAACCCTACATATATCTCCCAGCTAGGAGGATGAAATCTGGTGGTGCTGCACAGCAGTATAACAAAATATGATGGCGTATGTAAAAAGGAATTCTGTGATAATTTTTGCTCTCTTAGAGTAAGATGTTCAGATTGATATCAGACTCATGTCTGTGTGCAGAGCTGTGGTTAGCCTACTTTAACAAAATGACTGGAAACAAGGGGAAATAATTATTCTAGCTTTGCCTGAAGTTCAAACATACACCTACCAACAAGTGAGAACAATCATTTGTGGTCTTTATGGTTTTAGGGGTGTGTTGCACTCTGGAACTACTTCTTGGCAACAGAGTGCCTGTCAACCCAGTACCTCAGGGCAATGCCTCCAACAATAGAGCACATGTCCAGAAATGGTCAGTGAGCACAGGTATTGATTCTGATTCACCAGTCATGATGGTACCAAACTTGGCAACCTCACCTTGCCAGTAAGACTTAGGGAGACACCTGTCAACAGTTTTGACTATAATTGATTGTTTACATAGCCTACTTTAAACTCTTTGTTGGGAACATTTGTGAGATCACATTGTCTGACATGACTATGTCCACCACATTTGGAGGGGTAAAATGATGATCCAAGGAAGGATGGTAGGTTCTGGGTTTCCAACATGAAATATTTCAAAAGAGCAATAATGCTTATCAGTGTGACTGTGCAGTTAGATGCATGTTGGAGGTGGGAGAACAAAAATGGGTGGGCATAAGAAGTCTATTCTTTACAACCCCAGAACATGTGGACCAACTTTTGACAACATGAGACATTTAGCCAGGGGTGGTAGTCAGTAAATTTCTTTGAATTCATTCTTTTCACACAGGCAGAAGAGTGTCACATTCTTTCAAATTATTGCAGTTCAGTTACATTTTTTTTATTTAAACAACGAAACAAAACTGTGCACTCCCTTTCTTTGTCTTGAAATCTAAATTTAACTTTGAATTGAAAATCAATTCTGAATCACATGATACTCTGAGAGTCAGAATCAAATTGAATCAAATCATGAGATTCCTTAGGACTCTCACCCTTGAAACATATTAACTTCTTAACATTAATTGCTGTATTGATGTTAAGAAGTTAAGAGTTCAGAGTTGTCCCTCTGAAATTGTATATTAAACCTGTATCCAACATCCCTTTGTTCATATGTTCTAAATGTGTATTGCATGGATGGCTTGATTGATGAATCTTCAACTGCACACTCTGGGTAATTGTGGAATGCTATAATGAACATGTGTCACATACTGTATATATAAGATAAATACCAACATTTTCATAAACACAAATAAAACACAAATACCAACATTTTCTGACCAATCAGCATGAATGTGATTGGCACTGTGTAGGGAACTGATTTACCAATTAGTCTTACCTACTAATAGTGGTCAATGTTTGCAGTACTTCAGCGGAAAAAAAGTTTCTCATTTCCATTCATCCCTGCCAATTTTAACACTATATTTGTTAAGCACTGCAAGGTTGGAGGTGGAGTCAAGGAGGAGAAATCACCCAACACAATACAGCAGGAAACATGAAGACAAAATATCACACAATGATGCTTTCTTGTTGCTGAGAAACATATATATAGGTGAAATATATATATATATATATATATATATACACACACACACACACACACACACACACACATATATATATATATATATATAGAGAGAGAGAGAGAGAGAGAGAGCAGACAATTTGAAATGTATGTTTGAGATATGATTAAGGTAGCAGCACACAGTTAACATAATTAGGACAGGCAAAGTAATAAATATAAACATAAAATAAGATCAGGAACTAAAAACAGGAGCAGACAGTTTGAAATGTATGTTTTAGATATGATTTAAACTCAGTAGATGAAATGAAAGCTGTGAGTTTGAGTGATTTCTGAACATCATTCCAGCCAACTGGTGCACTATAGGTAAAACTAGTCTTACCAAACTCTGTATTTATTGATGGAACATCTAGGAGAATATACCTACTTGAACGCAGGTTATACTCCTGACTATTGAAAGTTAAAAGACAAGGAAGCTGGCCAACTACAGCCTTGTACACAAGCATTAGGCAATGCATTTGTCTTCTTATATGAAGTGAGGGCCAACCAACCATTTCATACAGTGTGCAGTGATGAGTGGAGTGATTAGCGTGGGTTATAAATCTTACAGCAGAGTGATAAACAGAGTCTAGGGACTGCAAAAGAGCCTTGATGGTATGTCTGGAAAAGACATCTCCATAGTGTAAAACAGATAAAAAAAAAGTGGCCTCCACCAGCTTTTTCTTAGCTGATTTTGTATGTGATAACCACTTAGATAGCTTAGCTTTACTCTAAACTGCACCCAGTAGATGGCTTTCCTAAATATGCCTGAATGATATACTTGTAATATGTCCAGTGTGTACCATAATAACTGTCTCATCAATACGTAACTGTACAGTACAGTGAACATAGTGTGGTACTAAGTGTAATATGTATGTTAACTTCCTTATGCTAACGAGGGATACACACACACACACACACACACACACACACACACACACACACACATATATATATCTCCACATATATACACTCACATATATGTATATATAATTGTTTACTACCAACGCAGTTGCTCTGTTATATTTATGTATCTGTTATATTTATGTTAGTGGTCGTTTCATAGTTATGTTCTGTTGGATGTGTGTGTGTGTGTCTGTCCTACATCCAGCCTCAGTGTTCTAACTGGGTCACACCAGAACCCAGCTGCAATACTGCAACACCGGCTAAGAGAGCATGTGCAGACACACACACACTCACACACAGTTCAGCAGAGATGAACATAGCAGTGCAGACACACGCTACAGAGATCTTAAAAGGAAAAAGACTGCGGAGACTGCGTGTATGTATACATGTGTGAATATACGAGTGATAGCAACAAAGAGCAACTGGGGATGCGTTGTCATGGCAACACTGTCGGCAGCCCGCCCACAAGTTTGCATGTCGGTGGGCTTTACAAAGTGAGGGAGCGAAAAAAAAAAAAAAAAACACGGCCCAGAGTGAGGCAGTGTGTGATTGGTCACACCCCCTTGTCTTTGTGTGGCGCAAGGAATTGTGGGTAGCCCTGACTGAACGCTCATTTGTGTGTGAGTGGGAAAGGATTGAGGGGGGGCCTTGAATGTATGTGAGAGTAAAAGAGAGGGGAGCACAGGAGGACGACGCCTGTGTGTTTGTGTGTGGGAGGGGAGGGGAAGGGAGGGGAGGGGAGGGGGAGGAGCAGCAGAAGCAGAGTATGTGTGAGAGAGAGGACGATGAGCTAGTTTGTGTGTGTGCGTGTGTGTGAAAGAGAGAGCCGCACTACCATCAGAAGCTGCACAAGGCTTTTTTGTAACGGATTCTCTTTTTTTTTTTTTTTTTATTAAGGGAGTGGACTATTGCTAGCCAAGGTATGAGTCTGGCTGTCACACTGTCTGTCTGTTTTCTGTCTGTGTCACTCTTTCGCTGGGTAGCTTGTTAGCAGCAGCTGCTAGTTAGCATTAGCGGTATAACGTCACAGCTCTACACATAGAGAAACGGAGAAAGAGATGAGTGATAGGATAGATACAGACATACTGTAGGAGAGAGAGATAATTGAGGCTTATAGAAAGTACGAGAAATGGAGGGAAATAGAAATAGAGGGTGAGAGAGGGAGGGAGGAGGGGGCGCATGACAAAAGGAGGGGGTGTGGTTTAGTGCTTTGGACAAAGGAGGCTGACTGATTGTTTACTACCACTGCAGCGAGAGAGACGTGGACGATCAATGTTCCACCATTCCTCCCTCTATTACTCTCACTTTCTTACTATCTTTGTATTGTGTGGTATGCTTCACACAATCGTGTGCTCCCACCTTTCGCCTCTTCTTCTGCATCACAGTTTTTCTCTCTTAATCTCGAGAACCCTGCATATCATTTCTCTTCCTCTTGTCCCGAATCTCTCTCTCTCTCTCTCTCTCTCTCTCTCTCTCTCTCTCTCTCTCTCTCTGTTTTTGGACAGTGTCGTAGTAATGAAGTTAGCAAGGCTACAAGCTAAGAGCTGAGCTGCTGGACTGGATCACAAATACTCTTGCAGCAGCAGAATTTGTTGAAACACAAATATAGCTATACTCCTAACAGAAGGTGGTAGTAGCAATAGTAGTAGTAAATAAAAACAGCAGTAGCAGAAGTACTAAGTAGTAGAGGTGGTGGTGGTTGTTCACTAATACGTTTTTCTTTTAGCTTGGATATTATTTTGCTAAAGTAAAGGGGCACCCCACAGAATTTACTTGATGGGATCAACTCAACTGACTCTACAGCCCAGCCTGTGAAAACAGTGGAACATCCTGATTCTTCTCTAGAGAGGAAATTTGTCCAGAACAGTCTCCCATTTGAGGTGCTCTATTAACTGAAGAGCACAGCAAACCATAAGTTGTCCCGCATGTTTGAGGTGTAATATTTGATATTCAAAGACATGCAAAATAAAGTAGTGGTACGCACCTTCTTAATTCTTTTAATTCTTTTAGATTTTCAGGTTTGGGTATGACAGCATTCTGACTATTGGCTCTGAAGGAGCTGTCATATCTGAGAAAAATAACCCTAATGAAATATGATTGGTGTATGTTAGCTTGGCCCTGGAGACTGCAGGTTTATCAAACATCCATAAATTCTGTGCAGATTCTGGGTAGAAATTACCTGCAAAAAGACAAAAAAGTACCGTACACTACTGTCTCATTATACAGGTCCCCTCCAGTCAGGGTAAACTGGTGTTGATCTGCAGATAAAATCCTGGTGTATGATATGTAAAGATTCTAAACTGAAGTCTTCAGATTAAGCTATTCCAGTTGTTCTCAGAAAGATTTTTAAAAATGTGTTTGATATTTTCAACTGGCATCAGTGACTGATCATGTCACTTGTGTGTATCTTGTGGGAGACATACCAGAAAATAAACAGCATTACCTGAAGTTAGCTTTGTTTGATAAAGTTCAGTCACTTGCAGTTCTCTCTGTCTTGACAGTCCTACACACTTATCCATCCAGAATCTTACTTTTTTTGGCCTTTTCAGCACAGATTGCCTCTCAGTGGTCAGCCACAAGCCATTTATTGCCAAAAGACCAGTGAGACATCCAGAAACCTCGAGAGAAAAGACAATTGGTACATGTACAGATGCAGATGCATATTAAAGAGAAAACACACACCTTGATGAGCGGTGCATCAAACTTTTTCTGTTGCATAACTCAATATCTGCTTGTTAATAGTTTTAGTTGTAAATTGTAAACATGGCTACACATAGCAATAACTGAACATTCAACACTTTGAAAATGAACCAAGAAAATATGATGAACTCATCTTGGGATTTCCTAACATTGCAACTGTCCAGGCAAAGCATGTTCCAGCTTTGGGTGCACATGTGGACCATAGCACCTCTGTGCAACCTGCTATTTCCTATGTGGCCCATAACTTCAGTGTCACACTGCTGTCGTCTGGTTCCTAACCTCCTGGAGAGACCCTCTTCCACCATGTGGCCCTTTGGTTCTGTCAGATGACCAGTACCCTTGCCCAGACCCACTGCTCTCCACAAGCAGACATGGATCTCAGTCAACAGCAAACACAGGTGGGGTAAAAACTCTTTCTGCTTGCAACCACACCCAGCTAACTGTTCCATTGCTTTGGAGGAATTTGGCAAATCAGCCTCTCAAGTTCAGCTTGATGGTTTGCAGTGCTGGAGGAGCCCAGGAGGCCGGCTTCAGGGCACCAGTAAAGATGGTGCTGTGCCCACTGATTGCTTGCCCCCACTGCCTACGATCATGGTCTTGGAGTGTTGGGCGGTCCCGCAAAGCTCTTGGAATGTTTCTCCACTCCATGCATGTGGCACTTGCTACCACACCCTGGGCCTGGCAGCTCAGGTGCCTTCCCTGGCCCTCGTCCCTCCTGGTGGGTCACCACCACCGCTCTACCTCTCAGGATGGTTAAGCATGATACACCTGGAATCATCTCTCTCCCAAGCAGAAACACCATCAGTGGAATCCCCTGCCCTGACGATGCTGGTCTTTGGTGATTCCATCATCAGTGATATCAGGGCAAGATAAGCAAATACTTTTTGCTTTTGCTGTGAACAATATGGCTAAAAACATCCCCAGCCTCTTGGAAAACCATCCTACAGCAACAAAGCTTGTGATACATGTTGGTATAAACAACATCAGTTATCTGCAGTCTGAACTGCTAAATCACAGTTTTAGCCTTCTTTCTAACTTGCTGAAAGGCCACCGTGGGAAAACTTTACTTCCAGTCCAATTCCTACATTAGCTGGTGGAATTTGCCGTTCTCTAGACTTCTCAGCTTGCACACATGGCTCCACTCACACTACTTCATGCATAGATTATTTTACAGGGACAATTTAAATTTCTGTTTGGAAGGTTCCTTGTATTTCACGTGGTCACTTTACCTCTGCCCACAGCTTCATCAAGCTTGGCCACCCCCTACAGGTATGGATTGTGTCTCTCAGCAGCCTTAACTGAGAGACACAGTGTTGCCTCAGAGTGTTTTTAATTGTTATCGACCAATAGTTTTTGTTATCTTAATTAATTTTAGCATTAGAAGCCCTGTGATGTACACTGCAGTGTGAATGTAATTTCTACCAGATCAAATGCCTGCATTGCCTGAGAAACAGACCTAACACCACTATGAATAATAATTCTGTATACTTCAAACACACAACCTCCTTAATCTGCTGATACAAACCCATATGCCATCAAAATTAAATATGGCTGTTTTTAATGTAAGGGCATTATCCGACAAATCATTTTGACCTTATTGCTGAAAACAAGCTAGACTATCTACTTGTCACTGAAACCTGGTTGGGGGTGGATGTACTAGCAACACTCAAAGAAGTCTGTCCTGCAAATTATGTGTTCTCAAAATCCTGTAGAGAAGGTAGGAAGGGTGAGGGAACAGCTGCCATACTCACTGAAACTCTAAAGGGTACAGGTGTTGACCTTGGTGTTTGTGTTTCTGAGTGTTTAATTGGTGATTTTGATATACATGTTGATCATAAGACATGAGTTTATTGAATTTATTGGACTGTATGGATGTTAAGCATGTTAATGAGCCAACTCACAACCTATGTGACCCTTTGGACCTGGTAGTTTAATTAGGACTGGACAGAAATGTTTATTGTTGACATGGCTCTCTCAGATCACCACTGTGTGTTTTTCAGTGTCTTTTATTGGACACAGATAGCTTCTATAGAGCAAGTGGTAAAACTGCCATTGCCGGGAAACCAGATTACATGAACTTCCTCCTCAATCAACAGTTTCTGGAATGCATTGAACAATACATTTGCGCCGTTTAAAATAAGAAAAACTATTAAAAAGAGCATGCCATGTAAGAATTATGAGACCACAAAGTTAAGGATGGGCTGTGGCATCGCAGAGCACAGATGGTACAAAACTTAGTTACATGTGCGCAAAGAGATTTTATCAGAGAAACACATAATAACATCAACCATTTCATTTATCCTGTTACACCGTCATACCACCATCGATTGTAAATGGGATGAATTTGCGTAATGCTTGAAAGACAACCAACATCAGGTTGAACAACAGCTGAAGAAACATCCATCATTCAGTGTGAAGCCCTGATGGACAGTTTTAACCTGGTTGACACCAGAGGTGGGCAACATGACCATTTTATTTATTTTTGGAATGGTGACAGTATTATATCACAGCATCACAGGAATAAAATGGATACTCCACTTAAAACACAATTGTGCCTCTTTTCATTCTAATAACAATCTACGGCACCACATCTTGTGTTGCACTGTAAAGATAATGTTAAGTCTGGATATTTGAGATGACACAAAAACTCCCCGAGCTGCCACCTTAGATGGTGGAGTTTGAGGCTGGAAATTGGTCCCTGGTGAAGGGCTAGACGAAGAGTGGCCCAAAAGACCCTTATGAAGACAACCAGCAAGGACCAGTGTACTCTGCCCAGAGGGACCCCGCCCCCCTCTGAGCCAGGCCTAGGGATGGAGCCTGCCAGTGAGCGCCTTGTGAGCGGGTCTTCACCCATGGGGCCAGGTTGGGACCAGACGAAATGGGGACATGGGTCCACCTTGCAGTAGATCCACCACCTACTACAGGAGGAGCCATAGGGGTCCATAGGGGCCACAGGGGTCTGGTGCAGTGTGAATCGGACAGTGGCCCAAGCCTTGGCAGTCACATGACATGTAAATGGCACAGCTTTAACAAGTTCTAAGTTTGAAGTTGGTATCGATCCATCCTTGAGCTTCATTGAGCTTCATTTTTTCATGCGTTGGAGCCACACCAAAAGGCTGTTATTTTTTTTTAATGTAAATAGTTAAAAGAAGTGATGTGTATCTTGGATCTGCAGACAGTCGAAGGAAGAAGGATAATCTTTTGGCATTCACCACATGCCTTAATTGTGAAATTGGTGTGTGTTTCTCGTAATATTACCTTCACATCTCTGTGTTACTGGAGTCTGTGTTTTAGCAAAGGAAATAGTAGTTAGTGAGTGCAACTCAAGTTTTTTGAATATGTGGTTTGTCCTCCACCTGCATGTTATCACAGCCGCAATGAAGCACATTATTTTTAATATGCTGAAACGTTCACTCTGGTAATAGTGGTATTGCAAAATTTATCTCTGTGGTGGCATCTGCAGTTTTCTACACAGTGGTCTGCTTGGGCTGTGGAAGCTCTGAGAGAGACAGAAAAAGATTGGTCAGGAGAGCTGGCTCTGTCTTGGACTGGCTCGACTGGATTGTCATTGGTGTTTCTATTGTGAATTTGGGTGCTGCCCCTCGATTCTCTTGACTCTGACTGGTCGATTAAGGTGTTGATCATCAAAATGGAGTTGCTGAGCTATTGACCGGTGTAACTACGCAGTTAGTTTCACTGCTCCGTCTCATTTACACATGAATGAGGAGAGCGCTCACAGAGGACTCTACTGAGCAGCCCGAGGTGTTATTTTACTGTTTTATTTACATTTCGTCCTTTTATGAGAGCTAAGAACAATAGCAAGTAGAAAAAAGGCTGAAAAAGTGTTTTCAACAGAGGAGTTTCTCTGTATGCTTGGACGAGATAATGGTACTCTGCTCAGATGCGCCCAAATGAGCGCAGGTTCATTTTTTTAGCATGTACTTTTGCACAGTCACCTTGTCACCAAAATTCAACCAGATTCATTGAATGGAGTGGATTTCATTTTTGTTATGACAATGCTACAATTATGTTAGGCCCCTATAGACCTATATGCGCAGCATTTTTTTTCTTATTGACGGTAATGAAACTGATACCGTTGCTATTTTTAGATACCACAGGATACCTTATTACCGGATTACCACCCAACCCTATTATCGCCATTGATGTTTTGGGATTAGTCACACTCAACAATGCTTATTCTTTCAGAGTTTAATAGGTTTCCTTATTCCAAAACTGTTAATCAGCTCTACTAGGTTGTCTGTCTTTTGCAGTTTCTTTTAACTTCTGACTTCAGGGCTACAAGTGGATATCTGTTATTGTATATGGGTGCCTTTGCCTTGTAGATTTGAACTAGTCTTCTGGTGTATTCTCTGCTTAAAGCACCAGATGATTCATGACAGACATCTTCCATGTCACTGACATTGACATTGCAGAATTGATTGAAATTACATTATATTGGCCACACCACATCTCGAGGTTGTGTAGCTCACATTGTGATTTCAGTAAATGCAGTATGTATAGTTATGTCAGTCACCAAAAACCCACCCAACAATTGCAAGGTCATCTAACCCTGCCTTGTCCTCCTATCTGAAGCTGTCAAAAAAACATTAAAAACACACCAATCAGCCACAGTTACCGAGTGACACATTTCTTAATAACCATGAAAACATGACTCAATCTCACATCCACTGTCCTACTGCCAAAAATGCTCAAACACACTCATTTTTGAGTATTGTTTGGTAAGACTTACAGTCGCCTGCTGTTTTAATTTACTGAGCCCTTTAAAAAATGGAAGTACATATCAGTGTTTTTCAAGATTTACGTCTTCAGTAGGAGCCAATGATCTTAGACAAGGTAGGGAAATCAGTATGTATTGAGAGATGGATTGAAACATTGTTGATTTTGGTAGTTTAATGAAAAATTTAGAATAACACCAATAATATCTTTCTTAGGCTTTACATGTTTCTGTGAGATGAGCCTTTGTGAGCCTTTTCACAGATTAAAAATGAACAAGTCAAAGTCACTTGACTCAGGATACATTACCTAGTGTGTGTGCGTGTTTTAATTTCTTATGTTTCTGAAAGGCAGATCTGAGACATGAGAATACATGGTACTCATTCTACCGCACAGGTTCTGGCTTGAGATTTTACAGATTTCAATCCAGTATCACTCAAAGCGACTTATTTCTGTCTTTTCACAGGTGATGTGTCACCCATCAGTATGTCCCCCATCAGCCAGTCACAGTTCATCCCTTTGGGAGAGGTATTGCTATTGGCAATCTCTGCCATGAACTCTGCTCATAAGCCTGTCACTCAGGAGGCCCTAACTGAACACCTGCAGACATGTTTTCCAGGTAATACCAGCTCACACAATATTATTCAACAGCCAACACCACCCACTACTTCTTTCTACTGCTGCACAGTTATAGGTGAAAGTAAAAATGGGGATTCCTTTGATAAATACTGTAACATTAAATGAATTAATTTACTTTCATATTATAATATATTTTGATGAAGTGCTGCACATTCTTTCTTATTGTATCTTTTCTGCTGCATTGCATTTTTAATTGGTGAGTTGTACTTGACTAGATTTCAGATAGAAATATTGTACATTGTACTTCACTGCATTTATTTGATTGCTGAAGTTGCTTGTTACATTGCAAATGTAAACATAGTGGACTAAACATGAGATGAGACATGAGATGTATTTATTTTCCAATGGCCAACTGGACCACCCAAAACATTCAAATACTGCTGGCGTAACATATACATCAATAATCTAATACTTTCAAAGGAAACAGTCTTCATAATGAGTAATTATGATGTTTCATTTAACTGCTAATATTTCTTACTTTGTAGAATTTTGTTAAAAAATTTGTTGTCAACCTGGGAAGTGAATAGACAGCCATATCTGGAGACATCATGTGTCCACATGCTTCTTTCTACCTGGCAGTGACAAGCTCTACCTGGAGGGTGTTATGTGTGCAGGAGTTAACTAATGAAACTAGTGAAACATGAATGACGGGAGAGCTGGGATAAGAATGATGTAGGATATTGTAGTACTAGTACAAGGAGAGTTTCCAACTATTAACCCTGCCAGTTGTGCTCACTGAAATGTGCAATGTGCTCAGCAGTGAAGTAGCACTGCTGAGCCACTGTCAGACCTTTTCGACCACAGGAACTTAAACACCCATAACCGAAGGTGTGCAACAACTGGCTTCAACATGGCAAACACAGAAATTAATAACACAGGATATTTTGTTAAATCCGTAGCACTGTCCATGATGCTGAAGTAGCAGGCAGATTTGCAATTACTCCTTTCTATGGCTGCAGTACTCCGAAAATAGTCCTTTGATAATTCTGTAACTATTCACTGGCTTCTGTGTGACTGAAAATATACAGTCTGACCATGCCACCTCTCAAACAATATATTGAAGGGTAGACCTGACTACAAATACAGTTTTTACTGTAGATGTTCGGTGTAACCTGAGAGTGGAGCAGGTAGGATCTGAGGAATTAACCTGCATTGATCGTTCTGTGATCTGTTGGAATTAGTCTTAATTATAATGTTAAGAATTAGGCTGATGATACGCGTGTGTATTGGTTAATGGTGTAGGGGGAGGGGGGTGCTCCTATTGGGCTATCTCTCCCGTTAAAAATAAATGAAACACTAACTGGGTGTAATAGTACACAAAATTCACATTCGATGTGTACCTCCATTTTGGGATCGCCATACGGTATGGTCTGAATCTGTCACGCGAATGTGTTTATTTGACTAATTGGTAAATTAACTGTATTTATATAGTGCTTTTCTAGTCTTAAGGACCATTCAAAGTGCTTTACAACACAACACAAGACGGTGTTCATCAATTCACATGCACATTCATACACTGGCGGCTAGGTGCCACCTGCTCTTTATCTAAAGAAACCATTCACCTGCACACTCAAACACAGAGGACATGGCATGGCAATTTTGGGTTCAGTATCTTGTCCATGGATACTTTGGCATGTAGACTGCAGGGGCCAGGGATTGAACCACTTACCTTCTGATAAGTGGACGACCTCTCTACCTCATGAGCCACAGCTAATTATGTAGCATGTCTTTGTGTGTTTACACAGATATACCTGATTTCAGTTGAGCAGTGTTGGCATATGTTCATTAACTATTTTTTCCGTGACTCAGATGATATGGCACCAGCGTCATTGAGAGGATGTATAATATTATAGACTTTTTTTTTGTTGGTACAGGAAACCACCATCTGCTGTGTGCCGCATTGGTATGCGTCTGTTGCTGCTATATGTACATGTACTTGGTAGATGTGCCCTGTGGTACACTGACTGTTTTCTGACAAAATATATTATGTCAGTATGTGTGTCTGTCAGTGTTGAGCAGTTTTTGCGCTAAAACTATTGGTGTTTTTACTTTAACTACATTTCACACTTGGTGTGAGTTGGTAGTATGAGTGAGTGTTATGACTTAAATTTTCCTCACAGTATGTCTTACGGTGTTTCTTACGATAATGTATTATATCACGGTAAATAAAATAATTGTATAATTGATTATTTCTAAAAATAAAAGGTATACTACAGTAACAAGCCTGAGCCTGTCAATGGCAGAAACAAACGCTTTCAGTGGATGTCTGTTACTGTACGCAAATGCACAGAGGGATTACATTGTAGCACATTTCATAGCGGCTAGCTGCAGCACTCTCGCTAAATACTGGAAAAATCTCAAAAATTGTAGTCTTTGACACCAAATTGTGGGAAATAAGGTCTATAATCAGAATTCCTCCTGATTGTCTGACATTGAAAACTTCCAGGATGTGCAGACCAGCACCAATTGGAAACTCTGCCCATAACGTTCATCATTGATTGAAAATGAAATGTAGGTCAAGTTGATACAAGTGAATAAATCAACAACACAAAAATGGACATTATGTGTTTATTTTTTTGATGTGTGGGTATGTAGATCTTTTAAAAGACGCGTTAATGGTGAAAGAATGTACAAGTAGTGTGTCTTTCGTATTGTTTTTTATTGACACAATGCGCAAAAATAGATTTTCGAATCCATGTGGGTTTTTAAGAAGGAATTATCGAATTTGTGTGTGTGTGCGTGTGTGTGTGTGTGTGAGAGAGAGAGAGAGAGAGAGAGAGAGAGAGAGAAAGAGAGAAAGAGAGAGAGTCAGCTCTGGGTTTCCCTCTTTAGAGAACTTGCGTCATGTCACCAAAGCAGTTGCACTTACATGATGTAATGACAGGCAACAGACACGCACATGTAGCATGTAGACACACACACACACACACACACACACACACACACACACAAGCATTAGTACAGCTGCTATGCAGTCACTGAGTTTATATTAATGTGTCAGTCTGTAGCTGAGTCATCTCCTCAGCCTGATTTTGAGGGATAATTTCTGTCATTTGGGACAATTATATCATCAAATCATTATCACTAATGTGATTGCTCTGACACTGTTGACATTGCATTAAGCCTGCCTGTTCCACCAAAAGTGATATTTTAGATTAGATTCAACTTTATTGTCATCGTCAGAGTGCAAAACAGAGAAAACGAAATGCAGTTTAGCATCTAACCATAAATGCAAATAGTCATAATATCCAAAAAAATATAAATACATTTAAGTAAGATATATTCACCTACAACCCTTGGCAAAAATTATGGAATCACCAGTCTTGGAGGATGTTCATTCAGTTGTTTAATTTTGTAGAAAAAAAGCAGATCACAGACATGACACAAAACTAAAGTCATTTCAAATGGCAACTTTCTGGCTTTAAGAAACACTAAAAGAAATCAAGAAAAAAATTGTGGTAGTCAGTAACAGTTACTTTTTAAGACCAAGCAGAGGGAAAAAAATATGGAATCACTCAATTCTGAGGAAAAAAGTATGGAATCACCCTGTAAATTTTCATTCCCAAAACTAACACCTGCATCAGATTAGATCTGCTTGTTAGTCTGCCGTTAAAAAGGAAGGATCACACCTTGGAGAGCTGTTGCATCAAGGGACTGACATGAATCATGGCTCCAACACGAGAGATGTCAATTGAAACAAAGGAGAGCATTATCAAACTTCTTAAAGAGGGTAAATCATCACGCAATGTTGCAAAAGATGTTGGTTGTTCACAGTCAGCTGTGTCTAAAATCTGGACCAAGTACAAACAACATGGGAAGGTTGTTAAGGGCAAGCATACTGGTAGACCAAGGAAGACATCAAAGCGTCAAGACAGAAAACTTAAAGCAATATGTCTGGTAAACAGAAAATGCACAGCAAAACAAATGAGGAACAAATGGGAGGAAACTGGAGTCAACGTCTGTGACCGAACTGTAAGAAACCGCCTAAAGGAAATGGGATTTACATACAGAAAAGCTAAATGAAAGCCATCATTAACACCTAAACAGAAAAAAACAAGGTTACAGTGGGCTAAGGAAAAGCAATCGTGGACTGTGGATGACTGGATGAAAGTCATATTCAGTGATGAATCGCGAATCTGCACTGGGCAAGGTGATAATGCTGGAACTTTTGTTTGGTGCCTTTCCAATGAGATTTATGAAGACGACTGCCTGAAGAAAACATGCAAATTTCCACAGTCATTGATGATTTGGGACTGCATGTCAGGTAAAGGCACTGTGGAGATGGCTGTCATTACATCTTCAATAAATGCACAAGTTTATGTTGACATTTTGGACACTTATCCCATCAATTGAAAGGATGTTTGGGGATGATGGAATCATATTTCAAGATGATAATGCATCTTGCCATAGAGCAAAAACTGTGAAAACATTCCTTGAAGAAAGACACATAAGGTCAATGTCATGGCCTGCAAATAGTCCGGATCTCAATCCAATTGAAAATCTGTGGTGGAAGTTGAAGAAAATGGTCCATGACAAGGCTCCAACCTGCAAAGCTGATCTGGCAACAGCAATCAGAGAAAGTTGGAGCCAGATTGATGAAGAGTACTGTTTGTCACTCATTAAGTCCATGCCTCAGAGACTGCAAGCTGTTATAAAAGCCAGAGGTGGTGCAACAAAGTACTAGTGGTGTGTTGAAGTGTTCTTTTGTTTGTGTGTTTTTCGTGATTCCATACTTTTTTCCTCAGAATTGAGCGATCCCATATTTTTTTTTCCCTCTGCTTGGTCTAAAAAAGTAACTGTTACTGATTACCACAATTTTTTTTTCTTGATTTCTTTCAGTGTTTCTTAAAGCCAGAAAGTTGCCATTTGAAATGAATGTTTTGTGTCATGTCTGTGATCTGCTTTTTTCTACAAAATTAAACAACTGAATGAACATCCTCTGAGACTGGTGATTCCATAATTTTTGCCAGGGGTTGTAGGTGAACATACCAGTCAGCACCAGTCAGCTTTAAACTTCAATGCAACGTTTTCTTCATTATTCTTGAGTTAGTTCACCTGATTCCAACTAGATGTTTAGAGGGTGTAAAGGGATAGTTCAACATTTTTGCAAATATGTTCATTTGATATTGATAACTATCTCATGTCTTTGTGTTTATTACAGACAAATTTGTACTTTTAGAAGGAGTTGGTACAGTGATTGTGAGCAGCTTCCTGAAGTCTTTCTGGTACAGTGAAGTTTAACTCAGCCAATTAGGATCTACTTTCAGTTTTTAGATGTTTTGTGAATATGGCCCTAGAATGGTAGATTTGAGACTTGGACTTGAGTTGGAATTAAGTTGTGAAAATGAGGCTAGTAGCATCTATTATAGATGTAGATGTCGATTTGCTGGAGCAAGTGTTGTACTATTTAATATACAGGGACAGTCATGAAAAATTGTGTGAATGTTAAGCCTCATTTGAAGCCAATTAAACAACCAGAGTAGTAGGTTGGATGTGAACTCTTTTTTGTGCTTTTTGCGTAGTTTCGCAAAGCCAGACCTAACGTTATGTCCACACTTCTTACTGTAACTTAAGCTCACCTGGCTTTGTTGTTGCAGGAAAGCATTGCACATAGTTTTGCCTTATGGAGCTCTGTCAGACGGTTGACATAGCCTTATGCACACTTTCAGTTGCAGCTAGTTGTACCAGAATATATTCAGATAAAAGAAATTAGCCTTTCATTATATAAATACTTAGTTTATCCATGGAAATTATCGTCTTAATAGTTTCCCTTTTTTATGTTCAGTTCATTGCCTTTTTCCTCCATGCAGCCAGGAAAATAATTCTGATGACACAAGTCATTAAGTGCTGGTTGTTCAATTGTAGAATGATTCCCTTTTCATTTTTGTTCAATATGTACCAGTATTCATGTGTTTTCTCTTGTCTGTTAACGTTAATTATTAGACATAACCTATTTTTCATTCCAATTGCCCTCGTATAATGAAGAAGCTGGATGGTGATGCCACCTGCTTTGTGCAAGGGATTTGTGATTTAAAAAATGCCACAGCTTAAGGATACATGATCGTAGCTGCTGAAAAAACTGCTTGCAATTACATTCTTGTCACTCAGATATCACAACCAAGACACGATTTTACAACATCCTCAGAGCTCAGTCATATTATTATATTAAAGTTGAACTCTTGTTTGTTAAACTGAATATAGCATATACATCTGTGTGTGTATTCACTAAATAGGGTTCAAACACTGAAGGGGTAGAACTCTATTGTGTAAGTGTTGGTTTATTAAGGTTCAAGTGTCAAAGGGGCAACACCTCTTGTGTTCATGTTGGTTTATTATTATTATTATTATTTGCCTGTCACAGTGGCTGAAATTGCCATGATTTGGAATAAGACAGAAAAATTAAACTTTGCACCGTAACTGGAAATGTTGTGCAAGTGCTTCCCAAGAAATATGAGCCTAATTGGCCAGATGGTGGTGCTGTCATTAAGGCCCAGATATCCAATCAAGATCGATGTGCTCCACAGAAAAGCCTCTTGGACCACAAACGTCAGCCATGATGGATATTTTTTTTTTTTTTTTTACAAATTAGCATAAACTGCAAAATTGTAATGTGACATCTACTTTTTGGATCTTGATTGTATCATGATACCAAAATGGGTATACAACATTGCAAGACTGAGATACACATTTCTATTATGTATGAGCAACATCTGTTAAAAACCATGGCCAAGATCAACCAAAAAATTTTGCAAGGGGCTGGGCTTAGCAGGAAAATGGCCATAACTTGTCAACAATTTTTGCAGTCCTCATAAATCTGGGTGCATATCTTCAGGCCATGTTTGGGAACAATGTGCATCAAAACCCAGTGGACAGAATTTCACAAATGTTGGTTTGCATGCTCTGAAATCTGAACTGCCATATTGATTGGTGTAAGTGTTCTTGGCATATCACACATACGTTCATAACTCAAGATGCCTCAGCAATCCTGACTGCAACAGCAATTTTTGTTCAAATCCAATGAAGGGAGGACAAATATCAGATTTTTGAGTATGCAACTATGAAATGCTGCAGCCTTTGTGATGATGAAACAAGTGTGTGATTGGTCTCGCTCATTGTTTAAACATAATTTAAGTAGCTGGAGTGACTTTGCTCACCTTTTGTGAAAGCTGAAACCCGCTTGTTGAGCTTGACCTCCAGTAATGTTATTTTTTCAGTAGTATAGCAATTTCAAGTCTGATTCCTCATTCACTACACTGCCTGATGATTATAGGTTCGGATAAATCTCAGAGAATAAGAGCCACAACCCTCAGTTCATTTTCCACCTGACACAAGTGTCAGCAGGTTGCAGAGGCATGAAGTAATGCACACCAGTGACAACAAATGAGAGAGAGAAGGGGGAGAGAGGTAGAGATTTATTATTTTATTGCTTTTTTTAATTATTATTATTTCTTTGAAATTTCAAAACCTTTTTATTTGCACAAAATCATTTTACTTAATACAATGGCATTGTTCCAAAAAGTAGAAAAATGTAAATATAAACAAACAAACATAATTTAAGTCAAAATGAGTGTAAAATTAGTTGGGGATAGAGCATAGAGCCTTGTTGCTCTCAAAGCTCTGTGGCACAGTGTGCAGCTCAGTAGTGAAGATCTGTGCTATATTCTGCATTGGCCTCTGCAGGAACCTTGGGTAGGCCCTAATAGAATGACTGAACCACCTCTGGTCTCTCTTGGAACTCCTTCTTGCAGAGGTCTTCATAGAAAGTGACTGTGCATCTGCAAATCTCTGTATACTCCTGCAGCAGCTGGACATTGTTGGACTGCAGAGAGCATGTGAGAGGGAACAGCCATCCTGGCAACATTGTGAAAACAAAAGTCAACCAGAGCACCTTGAGCAGAAAGACCTAGCAGGTTAGATGGAGCTCCTTGCTTTTTAGAGCATTTAATATGTTCTCTTTCTTCTGCGGAGTCTGCTGAATATGGGGCGGAGCCAGATTTTGTAATCATTCAGGGCTTAGCTCAAAGCAAGGGGGGTCTGGAGGCATGCTGCCCCGGGTAGATTTTTTTTCCCCATTTATGGTGCTCATTTGAGATAATAGAAAGGCTAAAATCTGGACATCATCATCAATATCTATATTAATGAAATCAAAATTTTGGCCATCTACATTTGTGTTAAAGGTATTTGTACCAATATTTTGTGTACATATATTTTTATATTGAGGCCATTTACTATATTTGTCACTTCAAATTGTGTTTCATATCCCTGTTGGAACTGAAATCCTTGATTTGAGGAGACCGGACCTGTAAATAGACCACTAAAGTGGCATATCAGTGTGTTCAGAATTTCATTGGCTATTTTGAGGCATCAGTCATCCGCAAAATTGGTTGCAACTGGTTCAATCTTCACACCGAAGAACACAAGGTGGCCCCTCTGTTCAACACTGTTGACTGTTGGCTTCTCTGGTTGCTAGGCTTCATATGGCAGATCATGATTGGTCACATGGGGCAGTGTTTGCCAACCACTGTGCATAAGTGTGGCGTGAGAAATCATCAGGTGTGCCATGGCAGATTATCCAATTTCTCCTGATTGATGCTCTAAGGCTGAGAGCAGCGGTCCCCAACCACTGGGCCACGGACCGGTACCATGGGTCCGGTCCGTGGGCCATTTGGTGCTGGGGTGCACAGAGAGACTGAACAAAAAATATTTTATTGATCATCAGAGTCTGAAAGAAGTTTTATTTTGAAAATCAGGTGCATCCGCCTGTGCCTCTGTACACATGTCAAACTGGTCACGTGATACAGTAGTAAAAAAAAGTAAGTAAGTCCACAAGCTAGCAAAAATTAGTAAAAAACAAACGTCTTTGGAGAGCTTCTTCTGAAGGGGAAAAGGCCAAATGATGAGACAGAAGAAGAAGAGCCTACAACTTCCAAGAAAAAGGAAGCTGCATTTAAGAGACAATATCAGCAGTCCTATTTAAAATACGGGTTTATCGCTTTAGGTGATTCTCACGCACCAAGCCTGCCCTGTGTAAAATGTGGTGACAGGCTGGCAAATGAGGCAATGAAGCCTTCTCGTTGAAGAGAAACAAGCGCAGGACTCCCACTAATTACAACTACATTCAGGGTAATATTGAGTTGTATTTTGGATCATTTGTTTTTATTTGTTTCTATGCCGGTCAAAATATTACTTTACGTGAAAGCAGTCCATGACGCAAAAAAGGTTGCGGACGCTGGCTTGGAGCACCAATCAGGTGAAATCTTCCTGTGTGTTTTTCTTCAATTCCTGCAAGAATATCAGCTTTGTGTTCAACTAAACAAGCCCAGGTTTCACACTGAGTAAGTAAATTGAGTAAATTGAGACTAGATTTTCATTATATTTCAATAAATATACTTTTTTGTGACATTTTTGTTTGGTGGTGTGCCTTGTGATTTTTCTAATGTAAAATATGTGCCGTGGCTCAAAAAGGTTGAGGAACACTGAAGTGGGGTGTCATTTGAAACCTGAGACTCCACAGAGTAACTGGAAGCAAGATAGTGTCTGTCTGTATATGTTTTTTTTTCCGGATGTTGTAATGGGGAAAACACAGAAGACAAGCGGGGGATGAGCACATTGCCTTCTAATTTTAAAGGAGAAAACATCTTTCTGTGGATTTTTAACATGTTTTGGGCTAAATATTTTTACTGCAGTGGATCACCTGGATCTTTGTCGGTAATACCAGACCATTTTTTAGAGCGTTATTGATCTGTGGATCACTGAGAGACATCATTGGTGACTTGCCTCAATGTCGCATGAAAATCAAAGCTGAATCCGGACAAACACAATAGGCAGATAAAAAGCTGCAGGAGCAGGAGCAAAATCCCCAAAACAAAGATGAGATACAAATTACCAGACTAATAACATAGTGGGAATGAACAAACAGGAAACAAATACAGGACAAGGGAAACACAGAAGACCTGGCAACTTGAAGAGGGAAACACACTGACTAATTACACAAGAGAGGGAAGGCCAGTGAGAGTCAAGTGAAACTAATCTGCAATCATAAGGGAATGAAAATGACACAGCCAGGAAGTAAAACAAAACATGTCGCATGAGGAGAAACTTTTTCAGTATAGATCAGCATTTCACTAAACTAAAACCCAAAACCATGACACCACCCTCTCTGTGCCTACGGTTGGAACATATACATTAAGTCACTGAAAGTCATTTTCAAACACAGCTTGTATGTTCAACAAGTGACCCTCAATAATTTCTTGAAGAAATGGGTAAAAAAAATCTCTGGAAAAGAAGATACAAACTCCACCACTGTTACTGCTCTTACAGCCGAGGAACACTTCCCCATCCCTCTTCCCTCCTCCATACAAGTCCATTCACAGCTGTGCTGTGTTTAATAACATTTAATTTACCATCTTTAGATCATGCACGTTAATGATAAAGCTGCATTTAAACAGGGATGAGAGGAACACACAGAAAAAGAGGAAAACAAACATAACCATCCTTTGCTATTTGATACTTAACTTTTTGTACCATGTTTTTGAGACAGTAAACCGATTCTGATGAAGGAGTGAACACTCCCTAAATCCACCTGTGTGTTTCCAGTTATATCACTTTCATGTTCATTAAACTGTTGTCTGACCAAGAGGAAGTACAACATAGCTTTGTCTTTGACACTTTTGTGGCTTATTCACTGTTCGATTTGTTTTCTAGATTTTTCCTTTGGAAACTTCATCATCTTTCATGACTTCCTCTTCAGACAACACTGAATCCGCCACTCTAGCCGCAGTGTTACCTATACTTTCATTTAAATCAGAATCAGAATCAGAAAAAGCTTTATTGCCAAGTACGCTTTTACACATACTAGGAATTTTTTCTGGTGAAATTGGTGCATGACACATCTATTAAAATAAGAGCATAAAAATATAACAATTTAAATATATATACACAAGTCTGTTTTTGTTGTTGCTAATGACCGGAAACACAGTTCTGTTTTTCAGAAAGAAGTCCAAGTTGAGCGTTAATGTAACGCATACAGGGTTAAAACACAAAACAAAACAAAACAAAACAACGCGCACCAACACACCGAGGCAGCCGTCCGCGGCGCCATCTTGATCGTTGTCTTTTTCTGTTCACCTTGGTGACTCATTAGTCCTTCCATGACTTTGTTCTCCCAATCACTGTTGTCACAGTTAACCTCCTGTGAATCCTGCATTTCTTTCTTCACAGTCACCTTTGGCAGGCAGTGGCTCCATTACAGAGGCTGCTGACTGGCTGTCATTGGCTCTCTCTGGTCATGAATGACTCAAATGCCCTTCAGCTATATACCTGAAACTCTTCACTGTTTCTGAAGTCATATGCAGAGTATACTCACAATCATCAGCTTCAAACTTTGAACGCCAGATTCAACTTCTTCGCTCTTTTTAAGAACAATGAAAACTCCTGAAAGACAGGTTTTAGTTTTAGATGAGGAGATTTCCAGCTGATAGACGATGATGGCGATCATCTTTATCGGAGACACCAACTGTCAGTGTCTCATCAGCTCTTTCTTCAACAGTTAATTTTTTAGGAACAAGACACATTAGAAACACTGACCTTTTTAGCAGAGCTTACTATTGATGACTCAAGGGATACCTTTGATCTCTACTCTCTATGCTCTCAAGCAACTGATTCACTTCACTTCTCAGAGTGAGAGAGAGAGAGAGAGAGAGAGAGAGAGAGAGAGAGAGAGAGAGGGGTGAGCAGCTACTGTGGCCACCCTGTAGGTAGGTAAGCATTGTAGTGACCTGGGATGGTGTTACAGTAGTCAAGGCAAGAGATGAACAGGGGCTGTACAAGGATCAAGGTTGAGCTGTCAGATGGAACCTGATATTTCTTAAGTTGTAGGCATTGTTGGAGACAGCGAGGTGGAGTTGAAGTGGATAATGTTCTCAACAGAAGGACTCACTGGGATCACCCATTTTCAGTGGTCAATCTGTTAGGTAGAGTACCAGAGTACTCTGGTTTAGCAGGTTAAAAGATAATCAGAATCAGAATCAGAAATACTTGATTGATCCTCGAGGGGAAATTGTTTTTGTTACAGGTGCTCCTTAAAAGAATAGAAGAGATAGAGAGATTTACATGTATTTACAAAAATAAGTTTTACAAATGTGTAATAAATAAATAAATGTATGACAGAATAAATGTATGACAGTGGATATTACACAAGTTGAATTATTGCACAGAGTAATTACACTGTTGGTTATTGTACATGATTATTATATTAAGTCAGTAGTGAATTGCAGTATAGATATGAATGATCTGACAGGGAGTGAAGGGCCATTCAGAGAGAGGAGTTATACAGTTTGATGGCCACAGGCAGGAATGATTTCCTGTGGCGTTCAGTCGTGCATTTTGGTGGGATGAGTCTCTCACTGAAAGTACTCTTGTGCCTGACCAGCACATCATGAAGTGGGTGTGAGACGTTGTCCAAGATAGTCCGTAGCTTAGTCAGCATCCTCCTCTCTGACACCACTGTCAGAGAGTCACACTCCATTCCCACAACACCACTGGCCTTGCAGATCAGTTTGTTGAGTCTGTTGGCGTCTGCCAACCTCAGCCTGCTGCCCCAGCACTCAACAGCATAGAGAATAGCACTAGCCACCACAGACTCGTAGAAAATCCTGAGCATAGTCCAGCAGATGTTGAAGGACCTCAGTTGCCTCAGAAAATAGAGACGACTCTGGCCCTTCCTGTAGAGAGCGTCAGTGTTCTTTGCCCAGTCCAGTTTATTGTCAGTATGTACCCACAGGTACTTGTAATCCTCCACAATGTCTACACTGACCCCCTGGATGCAAACAGGGGTCACTGGTGCCTTGGTTCTCCTCAGCTCCACTACCAGTTCCTTAGTCTTTGTCAACACGTTTAGTTGCAGATGATTCTGCTCACACTATGTGATAAAGTTGTCCACAGCAGCCTTGTACTCATCCACATCACCCTTACTGATACATCCAACTATCACAGAGTCAGTGGTGTAGAGGGTGAAGAGGAAGGGAGAGAGGACAGTCCCCTGTAGGGCCCCAGTGTTTCTGACCACTCTGTCTGACACAGTGTTGCAGGCGCACGTACTGTGGTCTGCCAGGCAGGTAGTCCACAATCCAGGACACTAGGGGGCGTCCACCTGCATTGCTGTCACCTTGTCACCAAGTAGAGCTGGACGAATGGTGTTAAATGCACTGGAGAAGTCAAAAAACATAACCCTCACAGTAATCGCCGGCTTGTCCATGTGGGCGTAGACACGTTTGAGCAGGTAGATGATGGCGTCCTCAACTCCAAGTAGGGGCTGATAGGCGAACTGGAGGGGGTCCAAGAGTGGCTTGACCGTGGGCCGGAGCTGCTGCAGGACGAGTCTCTCCAGGGTCTTCATGATGTGGGAGGTCAGTGCCACAGGTCTGTAGTCCATGGAGGCCCTGGGCCATGGTGACTTTGGCACAGGAACGAGGCAGGACGTCTTCCACAGCATGGGGACCCTCTGGAGACTTAGGCTCATTTGAAGACATGGTGAAGAACTCCACACAGCTGGGGGGCACAGGCTTTGAGCACCCTGGGGCTGACACCATCAGGGCCTGGAGCCTTGTTTGAGTGGAGTCTCATCAGCTGTCTTCTCACCTGGTCAGCAGTGAAGCACACTGTGGATGTGACAGGTGGGGAGGGGTGTAGTGCTCAGGTTGGAGAGTACAGTCAGTCTGGCAGCTGGAGAAGGAGGAGGTGTGAAGAGGGCTCACACAGAGGGATGGAGGGGTATAAAGCTTGGTTTAGGCTTCGGCGTCGCGGCGACGCCGTACCTACGGCGTACACCCTACGCCGTCACTGAGCATTCGTAGTTCTGCGTCGAGGGAACGCGTTGCTCCGCAATTCACCGCCAAGCCGCTAGGGGGGTGCAGCTGTGTCTTTGTATGGTTTCGGGGGGCTCTTGCTGCCGCGAAGAGGAGTTGTAGAGGTGGTCGTACTTGCGTACCTCCTCGATAATTCTTTCTTCGGCTTGGTCCAGTTTTTCTTGTAGCTCTCACCACAGAAACTTTGAAAATGGCGGTGTTGTTGTGCTGCGACCATAGGGCTGCGACTGAACCGAAAATTACGTTCTGAACGGACCAATCACAGTCCTCGACGTTCACGTCACTACGCGTCGACGCGACGCGTAGTCAGGATTTTTTGGAGGCGCGCGTCAGGCTACGGCGTAGGGTCCGCGTAGGGGTCTGCGTAGGGCGACGCAGAAGCCTAAACCAAGCTTAAGAAGGAGGAGGAGGAGGAGGGGGGAGTGGGGAGTGGTTGATAGTGGTCGTCCAGGACAGGCAGTAGAGGAGTCAGAGGGGGGATGAGCCAGGCCTGCAGTGTCAAATCTATTAAAAAACAGATTCAGTTCATTGGCCCTGTCAACGCTGCCTTCAACTCCTCTGTTGTTGGTCATTCTGATGCCAGTGATGGTCCTCATTCCACTCCAGACCTCTCTCAAGTTGTTCTGCTGGAGTTTCCAATCCAGTTTCCTCCTGTACTTCTCCTTAGCCTCCTTGATTTTCACTCTCAGTTCCCCCTGTATTGTTCTCACCTCCTCCCTGTTACCAGCTCTGAAAGCCCTCTTCTTCTCATTGAGGATGATTTTGATGTCCTTTGTTACCCACGGCTTGTTATTTGGATAACAATGGATAGTCCTGGCTGGGACAGTGGAGTCCGCACAGAAAGTGATAGTCCGTGATGCACTCTGTGAGCCCATCAGTGTCCTCCCCATGCAGCTCACAGAGTGCCTGCCAGTCTGTCACCTCAAAACAGCCCTGCAGTGTCTCATATGTCTCCTTTGACAAGCTCCTCACTGTCCTTGTAGTTACAGGCTGACACCAGTGGCACATAACAGGGATTGAGGTGAACAAGGTTATGGTCTGACCTACCCAGAGGAGGGGGGGGGGGGGGAGCAGCTGGCGCATCCTTGGCGTTAGCATACAGCAAGTACAGGGTTCTCTCCTCTCTTATAGGATAACTCACATACTGAGTGAAGTTGGGCAGTGTTGTTGCCATGGTGACGTGGTTGAAGTCACCCGAGATAGCAATGAATGCACTCGGGTGTTGAATTTGCAGATGGGCCACGGCGGAGTGAATGACGTTACATGCCGACGTCGGGTTGGCAGAGGGGGGGGTGTAAACAACTACAATAATGGCATGTGAAAACTCCCTGGGCAAATAATATGACCTGAGCCCAACAGCCAACAGTTCAGTGTCCGGGCAACAGATATGTTCCTAGATGGTAATGTGACCAGGATTACACCATCAGTTGTTTACTAGAACCCCCCCCCCCCCCCCCCACCGCTCTTGGTGCAATCCCGGTCGGCCGAACAGTCTGAAAGCCACTGATGGAGAAGTTGTCGTCGGGTATGTCCTGGTGCAACCATGTCTCCATAACACACATTAGACTGCACTCCCGGTACTCCCTCTGACTCCTGGCGAGTGCTGTTAGCTCATCCACCTTATTTGCCAACGACCTCACATTGCCCGTGATGAGAGAGGGAAGACATGGCTTATATCTCCTCTTCTCCATGAACCTCTGTTGTCTCGACCCAGCTCTCTTCCTCTGCTATTTCACTCCTCCCCTGCATTCTCTGTGTGTTTTCCTCCAGATATCAGCAGGGATCTCTGATGTTCTGGCTGACAAGCCGGCCGGCCTAAGCGCAATCAGCTGATCTCTGGATTAAACGATGCGGCCATGAAGTCGCTGTGCATCGGTGCTGTGTCCCAGTGAGAGTAGCCATTCCAAAGTGAAGAAAAAGACTAGAACTCTCTTGACCAACATGTTTAGAGAGGGCACAGCTTCAAAATGTCAGTCATAAAAATACACGCGGTATCGTAAAGAATAAAGCAAAAAAGTTTCGCAAACTAAGAAAACAAACAGGAGCAACTGCAACAGGCTGCACACTAATCTAATGAGGAGAAGATGCTCAAAGCAAAGCAGAAAAGATTCTAATTGCAGCGAGATAACACAGTAACTGTATCTTTATCACACAGAAAACGAATGTGAAATCAGCCCAGGGTTTGTCAGTCGTCACTCTGGTCTTTTAGCTCAGTGGTTCCCAACCTTTTTGCACCATGGACCAGTTTCATTTAAAGCAATATTTTGACAGACCGGCATAGAAACAAATAAAAACAAATGATTAAAAATATAACTCACCATTACGCTGAATGTAGTTGTTGTAATTAGTGGGAGCTCTGCACTTGTTTCTCTTCAGCGAGAAGGCTTCATTGCCTCATTTGACAGCCTGTTGCCACATTTTATGAAGAGCAGGCTTGGTGTGTGAGAATCACCTGAAGCGATAAATCCGTATTTTGTGTAGGACTGCTGATGCTGTCTCTTAAATGCAGCTTTCTTTTTCTTGGAAGTTGTAGGCTCTTCTTCTGTCTCATCATTTGGCCTTTTCCCCTTTCTGAAGAAGCTCTCAAAAGATATTTGTTTTTTACTAATTTTTGCTAGCTTGTGGGTTTACTTTTTTACTACCGTATCACATGACCGAAACAAGCGGTTTGACATGTGTACAGAGACACAGGTGGATGCACCTGATTTTCAAAATAAAACTTCTTACAGACTCCGATGATCAATAAAATATTTTTTGTTCAGTCTCTCTGTGCGGCCCGGCACCAAATGGCCCACGGACTGGCAGTGGCGGATCTAGAGATTTTGCCTTGGGGTGGCGTTTCTTTCTTTTATTTTTATTTAAAATCCTCACTCTTTTGTATATACTGTTTTTGTTTCTAATTTGCATGCACTTCTTATATTAATCTTTACTGATGCTGCTGTATTCTGGAATTTCCTCTCGCAGGACAAATAAAGGAATATTGAATTGAATTGAATTGAATTGAATTGAATTGAATTGAATTGAATTGAAAGGTGTGGCATGAGGTTCCAGCAGGGGGGCTTAGGTTGTTGATGCAGCAGTTTATGCAAATTGCAGAAATCATTTTTACTTAGGTTCACTAAAGACTCACAATCAAGTTGTCTTGTCAAGTATGTATTGAGCCATTGTACCATCAAGGGAAAACTGACTCAACAACCTAAACCATCTTTTCTGAAAGAATATTCCCTCAGGATGTGATCCAACATCACATCAGACATGCCCCACCATCCTCACTGCTATGCTGCCTATACACAATACCTTGGGTATAGGTAAATCAGGTGTATAGTATAATTTCTGAAAGCATATACCTTAAGGATGTGCCTGACATGGATTTTGATATGTCCCACCTGCCTCTTTACTTTGCTACCCATGCAGAATACATTGTAAGTAGGGTTATGAAGTGTATGGCTAATAGTTTTGGATCTGTACTTTAAAGGAAAAACAGATTCAAACTCCTAAGCATATCTTTTCTTTTTTCAGGATGTGATCTAATATCATGTAAGACATGCCCCACCATCCTCATGGCTATGCTTCCCATACATAACACCAGTGTAACCTCTGCAAATTAACACCCCAAGGTCAGGATAGATAGCTTAAGCTTCTATGCTAGCGGAGCATGACTAACTTGCTAGCCTAAACCAAAATGCATTTAATATAGAAAGGACAGGATTGCATTAGTCTATGATCAGGCTGGATGATGATCGGGGTGGAAACAATTTTGACCAACCTGTTGACTCTGCCTGATGAGAAGTTATCTGCAATATGCAGAGACATCGAGTGATTCATGATATGAGGGGGAGGCATATCACTGTTTGCCTCCCCGTAGAACTGCCACCGTGGACCGGTACCGGGACCGTTGTTTTAGCTGATAAATTGCAGCTTAATGACTGTACAGTAATGACAGAAATAAAACACAAAACACTGTTCGATGGCATGGGACACACAACCAATGTAACGTACTAAGCACAAAACAAGCAGCAAGCACAACGATTGGAATATTTCATGGCAGCAATAAACAGGACTCAGCAGTGTGTTAATTTTACAACAATACAGTAAAGCTTGTACAACAATGAAGTTTACAGTAACACACTATTATTAACTTGTCTCTGCCCAGACAAAAGCTCTTACTTGAGATTGCTTCGGGGACGCTTGTGTTTCAGTTCATTTCTTCAAAGTCGGTGACAGGGCCGTTACACCACTTTTTCTGTGGTTTGATGTCAGGTTGGTCCTCATAGACAGTGGAGGAAACAGCTGAGAGTCGACTTAATTCAAAGAGAACGGGGAGTAGAAGTTATGCTTTTGAAGACAAATGGTAATACCTTCGACAAGAAATAATGATAACATACCCTATATTATCAGTCGGAAGTGGCTTTTTCTCAGGATTTGTAGGTCATCATTTTACCATAGAAATGTTAATTTCTTCTAATAAACCAGAAGATGCAACATACTTTTATGTCTTTCACAATGATATGGTGAACAAGTCATTACAGTATTTGTCTTGGTCATATTCACACCTGGCTTCCTCAAAGGGGAAGTGCATGGATGTTGTTAGCAAAGAAGCAGAGTAGTCAAAATAGAAAGCTTAAAGCTAGCAAGAAGAAATGGTTTTTAATTTAATTTTAATTTTACATTTTTGATTTTTAAATGCATTGTTACTGGTCTTATTATTAAATGGAAGAAAAAAGAGAAAACAGAGAAATTATATATATATATATTAAATGAAAGAGTTTGCACTGGTCCTTCTACTGGTTTTGTGTTGTTTACAATTGTGTCCAGAGATCTTGAGCACTGCCATGGTCTCCGAGACCCAAAGTTCCCCACAATCTGAGGAGGAAGAGGCAGGGAAGCACGGAGCCTGAGTGAAAAGAGAACATAACAAGCACAAATTGAAGGTTAAGGCGAAAAAATTAGCTTTTACACTGTAAAAAAATCCTGTTGTTTTTACGGAAAAAAACTGGCAGCTGTGGTTGCCAGAATAATTTTGTAAATAAAAAAAAAATAAAAATAAAAAAAACTGTAAAAATGTTAACCGCTTTGTCCTTTATGTAAGGTGGCTTCAGGAAGTATTCAGGCCTCTTTTTGCACAGTATTGTGTTATAGATTTAATTTTCATTCTCTAAAAGCATTTGTCATTGCCTGTTAGGATTATTGCTTAGTGAAAAATAAATAGAAGCTGTTTCTATACGTTACAGCCAAATTGAACGCCTCTTATCTTTCATTTAAACTGCACTGCGTTCTTATAGGTGTTTGACACTGTGGAAAATGTACAGATTAAACATCTAGAACCTGAAAAGTTATATATACCTTAAGTGTTACTGTCCTGAAAGATTGAAAAACATTCAATAATAACTTGCCTTTCCAAGAATTTATGTAAACATCTGTCATTTCTCAACATACATATTTGTAATGTGCACTTTACAAACATTGCAATAGCTTATTGTATACGGAAACCCATTCAATTTCACAGAAAAATATGAAATAAACATGATTTAAAGGCATAACATGAAGAACAAATGTATCAGTAGCTTCAAAACAAGCTCTTCAAATTGAGGTACAGGCATGCAAACGAGGAAATACAAGAGCAATAAAATTCAGTTTCAGACAAAATAGTTACAGTTTGTATGTAATTGTTGCTTTTACTTGCTTCTTAAGCTTAAGGAACTGAACAGATAAGGTGAAACAAACCTTCAAACTGTGAGTGGGGCACATCATCACATGCCATAAATCTTAGCTGAGTCCATATTCAGACATCACACCACTCGTGATCTGAAAGTTCTTGGATCAAGGTAAGGACTCGGGGGTTCACGTGAAGACGGGATGTGTTTTTCGTCTCCACTTTTGTGCCCTTCGCTGGGTTGATGGAGAAAAAACACCTTGAGAAATAGAAGAAAAACAGAGACTATTAATAATAGAATAGCTTCATTGACAACAAAAAACTTCACATCAATCATCATTTTTTTTTATCCCAGCTATTACTTTAAAGGCACTTACAATAGTAAAAAGGTAAAAGAGGGTTGTCAAATTCGATGCTTTTTAAGACCTCAACAAATATAATTTAAGACTTATCGAATTTAAAACATGTTGAAACTACTTCTTTGAAAGAGGAGACAATTTATTGAGTCCTACTGGAAAACAACTGTTGCTGAGAATACTGTCATTTTAAACCATTGACCAATCAGAGAACAGTAACCAGAGATGGAGGGGAGAGAGAGAGAGAAGAGTGAAGTGGAGAGAGATGGAATAGAGAGAGCAGAAAGATGGATTAGAGGGAGGGAGGAGAGAGAGATGGAAAAGAGAGAAGAGAGATGGAAGAAGGAGAGAGATAGAGGAAAGAAAGATATAGTAGAGAGGGAGGAGAGAGAAGGGAGAGGGAAGGGAGGAGGAGAGAGGGAGGGAGCAGAGAGGGGGAGAGAGGAGAGAAAGATGGATTAGAGAGGGAGGAGAGAGAGGAGAGGGAGGGAGGAGAGGGGAGTTCAATAAAGACACACCTCTGCAGAAACTCCAGGGTTGAAGCCAGAGGTGGAGGAGAGGGAGGAAGGAGAGAGATGGAGGAGATAGGAGAGTGAAGAGAGGGAAAGAGATGAAGGAGAGAGTTGGAGGAGAGAGGAGTTCAATAAAGACACACCTCTGCAGAAACTCCAGGGTTGAAGCCAGAGGTGGAGGAGAGGGAGGAAGGAGAGAGATGGAGGAGATAGGAGAGTGAAGAGAGGGAGAGAGATGAAGGAGAGAGTTGGAGGAGAGAGGAAGGGAGGAGAGAGGAGGAGAGGGAGAGAGGAGATAGATGAAGGAGAGGGGGAGGGAGGAGTTCAATAAAGAGGGAGAAAAGGAAGAAAGAATAGAGAAATATAAAAGAGAAAATGAAAGAAAGACCAAGAAAGGAAAATGTTTTAACTTACCACACACAATGATGGTGGGAGTCAAGTGAACTTGGTCCATCTGTACTTCCCCTGCCAGGCATGTGTCCTCCACATAACAGAGCATCGCGTCTTCCTTCTCATCAAAGTAGGACAGCCAAAGCAGCACCATGCCTTTGACGTCTTCAGAGCAACCACTCTGCTCTCCCCTCATCACTTTAAACTTTGTTACAGCCTGTAGGAACTTTTTGTTCTTGTACACGCAAACAATATTCATGTAGTTCAGGAGTCGTTTCCCCTTCAGATCCACATTCTGTGTGAAAGTTTCTTTAAGTCCAATTCCGGTTAGTTCCTTGAAGTGGACTGCCAAGCCAAGTTCTTTGAACCAAAACGGCCACTCTTTCAGGAGGTGTTTTATATTTTTCCCCTGGTTGACTTGTTTGCGCTGTGTGTAGAAAGTTGACTTCATTAGAAGTTTCACCTCCTCTGAATTTGCATCAGTTTGCTGAGACATCATCTTCAGTTTTTCTGTCTTCTCCAACTGGCTCTCAGTGGTTTCTCCAAGGGGCAGGAATTGGACATCCCATTTAATGCACCCATAAGTGTCCTAGATTGCTGCTCTCTGTTCTGGAGGGATTTCATCTGTGTCAGACTCATCAGTGCAATGCTTTCGTTTTGTTATTTTCGGGGTCATAGATCGCCTAACATTCTCTACCCTATTTTGATGAGAGAATGATACCCTGGCCCAATCACGTCTCCCTCTATTATGTCTTGCAGAGATTTTAGATATTTTGCTACCATCTTCTTGGCAACTTCAGTAGAGATCCTTTTACTTATGGAAGAACTTTTTCACATCATCTCACAAACCACAATCCGGACCATCTCCCTTCTCATTCGCGACTTGGTCGTTTTCCTCTCTCCAATGACTGCATCAGTTGCTCTGGGAACTTCTCCCATGCTGTCATAAAGGTATCCACCCAGTCTATATCAGGGCTTTGGCAGCTGGAAGAGGTTTAGGGTGAACTAATGGGTGAAAGAGACGGCAAGGATGTGGGAAGTCCAGGCGAAGCACCAACAGATGAGCTGTCTGTTTCAGGAGTCTGGCCTGCAAAAACACACATGCAAAAACAGATATCGTGAACACAACATGAATGGTTTCATATTTCCAATTGATCTTTTAAGCATGCTACTATGGGCACTGGCTGCATCCTGTACTGCAATACTTGACTTACATCTTAGCTTCCAAGCAGCAAGGAGTTTTCGGGCTTGAATTGGCCTCAACGCTGACAGCAAATTGGCTTCCTCAATAAACTGAAAATCATCATATGTCTCCACCCCAAGTGTGTCATTTCTGGAATCAAGGAAGAAAGGCACCAGTTTTCAAATGAAAGAGGACAAAAGTAATAACACATTTAGTCAAGTAACACAAAATGTGAGTGAGGATTGACACTTTTTATTTCTGTACATCTGAAAGGAAGAAATGCTGTCATTAAATAGCATTTTATCATTTGTACTAAGCATAAATGTGCATTTTTAGTATGGTCTCTCCACCATAACAGCCAAGATCATGTTTATTTTGACAACACACTGTGTTTCAGTGGAATTACTTGGTGGCCATCAACAATGTATGATGGTAACGGATAAAAATCTACGAAGTCTTTAATATTAAGACATTGCAACCTTATGCTCTGTTTTGTCACTGAGTACAGATGGTATTCAGAATGATAGTCAGCTTTGTGTATATCCGTCACAAGATACACAGCTGCATCATTTTGAATTAAAATGATAAGTTGTCCAAACTCCATGGACTCATCATTTTTTGACACAAGAAAATGCCCTTTTTTATATGATGTACCTTTGTACTGTATGCCTGTGGAAACGCTGGAATTTTTTTCTGAAAAACCAAACTCTCTCACTGCATGTTTAATTGCATCACTGTGAATGTTTGGGTAAAAAGTACAACTGTCTTTAACTTGCACAAGCTGGCATCCTGACCCAGCTGAAAGATATGGCTGAAACATCTGATGTCTTTCGGATAAAGTTAGGCAGATGTTTTCAAAGTTTTTGAAATGCCTGGCACATCTCTTGAAGTAGCTATGTTTACTTTCAAAACTTATCGTCCAAACTCTGATCAAGGGGCCAAATTTCAAAATTAGTGCCGGATAGTGCCGCAAGAAATGATGTTTTGGTTTTAGTCTACTCTCAGGAAATAAACACTTTCTTGATTCCAAATATTCTTGGATTAAAATGCGCACAAATCAAATATCTTTAAGCTGGAGTGTTAACTGCCATACATCATCGTCTGGATTTTGCACTTTGTCACCAATTAATACAGGCAGCAACCGTAACAAATTCCAATTCTGAACGGCTTGACCCAAAAGACGACTCAGAGTTGACGGCACACAGCTTTGTGAGAGCATCGCATCCTTTGTAATTGAACTGCCTGATTCGCCGGTTCAAAAGTGAATATGTAAGCCATCTCTTTTTGTTAATGAAATCCTTCAAGTACAGTGCAACATCATAGGATAAAACACCCTCAAATATGTCATGACCCAAACAAGGTGGGAGACCAGGCTGGCAAACATGAAAAGATTTCAGAGCATTGAAAACAGAGTTCACCTTTATTCCATTGCTGTGTTGAGTGTCTTCAGCTTGTAGATCACCAACAGCGGAATTGTACCTTTCAGGGCTGCGCTGTGGACCACATATATTTGGATCATCACTTTGAAACTCACTTTGTATTATTTCACAGTACCTGCAAAAGTACTGACACTTACTAAAGTTTTCAGTAAACCCACCAATGCTGTGTGAACCCAAATGATCACCAGCAATACAATACAGAGCCCCTTTGACCGTTTCATCACCTACAGTTCTACAGTTCTCCATTTTCCTCCAGATCTTTTAAATCCACTAACATCTCTGACAAAACCTTAGCACTTCCAAATTGTTTTAGATCATTCTCCCGACACAATAAGACAAGAGACATGTGATCGGTATGGGACCGCACATGAGCGGGTAAATTTGCCATAGAAAGATAGACTGCAACAACTTTTCTTAGCAGAGCCGAGGGGATTTAGAATTTCAAACGCATCCTGGTACAGGATTAGCTTCAGGCATCCTGGATTATCAATGAAGAATTGGTTGGACTTAAAGTTTTGTCCATCACTTATGTCACCTAAATCATCTGAGTCTGATTCTAATAAGTTATTTACTGTTTGTTTCACAGGTATGTAGTAAGCAAACCTTTGTGTCATATTTTCATCATTTCCTAATGTTACTTTTTTAGGCTTTATGTATTTGAACATCTTTTTGAATGTCTCAGGTCTTGAATATGTTGTTCTCAGTGATCCTTCATGACAGACAGAGAACAGATCTGAATCCTTCACACAATTACAGATTTTAGCAATAGCATCATCTGTCAGACACAAGTCATTTTTTAAAAGTGAATGTAGATTACTTAAAGTGTAATCTTGTTCCAACTACACATTTTGCATCTCTTCGACAATTGTCTGTATTGTAGAATTAACATGCATTCCTAAGAAAAGTGTCACTGAAATTCTGTGGAAATTCACTGCTTTCATTTGCTGTTGCATCATTTGAGCTCTGGGAAGCATCTTCACATGCAATGACAGCAGAGGACTGAAAAATGGAATCCCTGTACATTTCACTTATGCTATCAACAGAACGTGCTCTATGTTTCCTGGACATATGAGCAGTAAATGATAATTTCACCATGAATGTATTCTTGCAACCAGTTACTGGACATGCCACAGGTCGCCCCTCCGCTATATGCTCTTTTAAGTGGGATGTAAGTTTCACTGTTTCACTGTTTGAAATTGGTGCGCGCAAAGCGAAATGGCACATTTAAAATTTGTAACAATGGCTCTGGCACTAACCGAGGGGACAGGCACATGATGAGCCCGATAGAAATCAGCTTTAAAAGCTGTGTAACTAGAAATTGTCTGCTTGCAGTCAGTGCCAACACATTTGAAAGAACAGTGGGGTTCATTCCTATGTGTAGCATTCATGGTGAATGTGTAGCACATAACCCCTCAATGTCTGTAGCGTTTTGCTGCAAAAACAGCAGGTAGTCATTTTGAAGCTAACTAACAAAGCAGCCGTTGTTTGTTTTTACCGTCCTCGAATCATGCTGCAAAAAACATGGCTTCACAACAGCATGAAAAAAAGTGAAAAAGTTCAGCCACAAGGTTAAAGTTAGCATGAAACGCCAGACTAACTTAACTACCCTGGTTAGGCAGCGTTCATTATTCTGCCTGCGAAATATACTGGTCAAAAACAGAGACTAGTGTTTTCCTGACAACAGATGGTCATGTAGGATAACAAGTTTGAAGAAATGGAACTGTTAGTTACCTGTGCTACACATGGTGATTCTCCATCATCATGCAAATACAGCTCCATGCGCAGGCAGGGGGTACATGGGCGCACACTCAGCCATGTGCAGTTCACTTCGTCAAGCTGGCTGTTCCCGCGATAATTTAACAGTCCAATCAAAGAACAGAAACAAACTCTGCTGCTCTGTGAGTTGACCCAGAGCCAGAGCTCATCTAGTTTGAAATTCAAACATAGGCAATTATTTTCACAGGAATGTAAAAGTTACATTGAAAACCATTACTGTTACATTGTTTCCACTATGTCATTATCTGTAATAAAAAAATAACAGAAACTTGGACTTCCAGTGACGTCATGAGGAGAACAACAGGTTAGAGACGAAGCTCCGTCAGAAAAACTTAGAAAACTGTGACAACTATAGATACTTAAGGTCTTCAGATTGGAAATCAACCTTTGAACAAGATGTCCTCCTCCTCGAGGAACAAAGGAGCTGGAAAACAGGGGACTTTGAAAGAAACAAGCGAAAAACCACGAGCTCGGACAGTGTTAGCTTAAACATTACTAGCCACAAGGTGTGCGAGACCGAGTCTCTGATCGTAGAGGAAATGAGAAAACTTCATGAAAAAAATACTCAGGGGCATAAACAAACTACACAGACCCTTGAGCGCCTGGAAAAAGCTATGACGGATATTAAAGAGCAGCTTGGTGATCACCAGCAGAGGATTTGCGAGCTGGAAGGAAGAGTGAGTGGAGTGGAAGATGCGGGGGCAAGGCAGCATCGCGTGCTACGGTACCTGCTTCAACGCGATAAACAACTCACGGATCAATGCGACGATCTACAAAACAGGCTGAGATATAACATTCGAATATTCCAAATACCAGAGATGAGTGAGCGAGGTGATGTTGTTGAGTTTGTGAAAGGCTTGCTACCCAAAGTGTTGAGGCTGCCACCTGACCTGGATATAAAATTGAAAGAGCACACCGCTCACTCCAAGTTAGACCGACAGACCCGGGGGCACCCCCCAGATCAATCATCGTGAGATTCCTAGACACTGCAGTAAAAGACATTGTTTTGCAACAAGCATGGAGCCAAGGACAGGTGATGTTTCAAGACAAGAGGATATTCTTCTATCAAGATTACTCTCCAGAGCTACAAAGGAAGCGAGCTAAAGTCTATGGCATACAGGCAAAATGCCTATATCCAGCGTGACTGAAGCTCAAGATGGACTCAGGAGAAAAAATGTTCCCCACGCTGACGAGTGCCATTGACACTTTGAAGGTGTTGGGAATCCAGGTGCAGTGTGGAGAGAAGGAGCGCATTGAGGAGAGGCTGATTAAGGGATGGAACATCAATGCAAAGAGGAAGAGAAACCGCTTGTGGCAGCATTGGATCTGAAGGCCATGATGGAGGAAGAGGAGGAGGGTGAATAGTTTGAACAAGGTATAAGACACCTAAAACTATCTCAATGTGATTTGAAGCTCGAGGTTAGTAAAGCTACATAATTGAATACATATGGACAATGACTGAAGGCTATTAAAACATGATATAAAACCTCAAGTTGCCACAATAGTGTTGTTAATTAAAACAAAAAGATATGTTCTGACGGAGGACTCTTTATGTTTACATGAGTGACTCACACTCACTAAGACCTTTTCTACATGTCAATGTAGTATTGGTCATTAGTGCTCATTGTGTGCTATTTACCACAGAGGGGTCAGGTCACCACTCTCTGTCCCATTATCACCGGGGGTCAGACATAGTTACAGATTATTTTCTGTGTCTGGCTAGAAATGTGGAAGTTCTGTTCTATGTTCTTCATGTTCTTGCTTTGTTCTGTCTGAGACAAGTGGTGAATTTCAGTTTGTTTAGTTTTACATGTTTGGAGCTAATAATAATGAAGAAGGGAAAGAGAGAGGAAGAGGAGGGAAAGGGAAAGAAGAAGGGAAGAAGGGTAAGGAAAGGAAAAAGGGTTGTGGACAGGGTTGTGTTACATGAAATAATTAACGTACAACGATGACATTACTTGATTTAATTACCTATAAGGTGAAGGGAATAAAAAGCCCAATTAAAAGAAAAAAGATATTGGGACAGTTGAAGAAAATGCATTGTTCCATAGCTTTACTTCAAGAGACGCATCTTACAGAAGTAGAGCACCAAAAACTGAAAAGGGAATGGGTGGATAAAGTTTATAGCAGCTCTTATGGGAAACCAAAAAGAGAGGTGTAGCTATATTACTTAGTAGACACGTATACTTTCATTGTGAAAAAGTCTGTTAGGACATAGAGGGCCGCTATGTTATAGTTATAGGGACAATTGCTGGAATTAAAATAGTGATTTTGAATGTTTATGCACCTAATGAAGACTGCCCTTATTTTTTCAAAAAACTCTCACATCTGGTAGCAAACAATATGGAAGGTATTTTTCTTATGGGTGGGGACTTCACCTGTGCACTGAATAATAGATTAGATAAATTACCAATATCCTCAAAACCTCAAAGCAGAATGTCTAAAAGCTTAACAAACATGTTGAAAGAGTTAGAGTTAGTAGATGCGTGGCGCCATCTTCACACGAACGAGAGAGATTTTACTTTTATGTCACAAGTGCATGGGATTATGTAAGCTATATAACCATGTGTTTAACAATGGAAACCCTCCAGATGGAGGTCATGGTCAGAGGCTATTATTACAGTCTTGCATAAGGAAGGAAAAGAAATCCATCGCAGTGTTCTAGTTACCGTCCTGTAAGTCTTTTGTGTGTGGACTATAAAATATTAACGTCTATCTTGGCATCTAGAATACAAAAATACATTAAGAAATTAATAAATTCGGATCAGACAAGGTTTGTTTCAGGTCGCCATGGGACAAATAATATAAGGAGAGTGTTAAACCTGCAGTCACTTATGGCAAAAGACACACAAACGTCAATGCTTCTCAGCTTAGACGCTGAGAAAGCATTTGACTGGGTAGACCAGGAATTTCTGGAACAAACACTTATTGAGATGGGATTCGGTGAAAAATTTGCCAGTTGGTTTTGGTTGTTATACAAGAATCCCAAATCAAAATTTAAATAATTTAATAATAAATATTATTATTATTATTATTAATAATAATAAATGGGCACTGCTCGGATTTTTTTGATGTAGAGAGAGGGTTAAGACAGGGAGATTCTCTTTCCCCCATCCTCTTTATTCTTAGTATTGAGCCTCTGGCGGAGGCCATACGGCAAGATGTTCTGATTGAAGGGATTGAGGATGGTGGGGGGAGAATTCACAAAATTTCTCTTTTTGCAGATGATGTCCTACTCTTTATGAAACATCCTATTACTACAATACCTCGACTCATGCAGTGTCTGAAAGATTATGGAGATATCTCTGGATATAAAATTAATCAGAATAAATCAGAAGCAATGATGATATCAGGGATGTGGCCAAATCAACTTAACGAGACAGTATCATTTCACTGGTCAAAACTAGGGTTCACGTATTTAGGAATTATTATAACACCTCAAACCACAAAACTTTTTGAAGCAAACTATAATAAGATAATTAAACAAATAAGGAGTGATCTTACACGCTGGGAAGTCCTCCCCCTATCTCTGCTTGGCAGAGTTGAAACAGTGCAGATGAATTTGCTTCCTCGTCTCTTGTTTTTATTTCAGTCACTGCCCATAAGAGTTCCAAGTTCCTTTTTTAAAATGTTAAACAAATTAATCTCTCAATTTATATGGCAACATAAAAGACCCAGAATTAGACTTATAATACTTCATTTGGCTAAAAACAAAGGAGGTCTGGCATTGCCGAATTTGAAATTTTATTATTGGGCAGCTCAGCTAGCAGCGATTGTGGGTTGGATCAGCGGAGACGAGGAGACAAAGTGGACTCAAATAGAACACGGTGAAGTTAAGGGTGCACCATTATCTGTCTTACCCTTTTTGGATTTGAAACATGTCAAAAAATGAAGTTTGGAAATGAATGGATAAAACATACTATAAAGGTTTGGGCAGAAGTTAAAAAGATGTTAAAAGATAATGGGTCTATTTCCCGAGCTATGCCCATAGTGGGCAATATTGATTTTCCACCTTCGGTTTCAGATCATGGTTTTAGGAGATGGGTGGCTAAAGGTCTCATTATCTTTAATCAGTTATTTGAAGAAACACATTTAAAGTCCTTTACCCAGCTTCAGGAACAATTTGACCTTCCCTCTAATGATTTTTACAGATATTTGCAAATTTGACGCTATTCCATAAATCATAAAGACAAGGAGCAAATTGGCAAAATCCTGAATAGTACAGAACAATATCTTATTGAAATCTTGGAAAAACGTCTCCCATTACGTAAACATGTTTCCTATCTCTACAAAAGACTTTCATCAGGCTTATGTGAGAATACCTAGAATATTAACGAAAAATGGGAATTGGAATCTAATACTATAATAGAAAATGAACTTTGTGATAAACTTTCTAACAGCAGTCATACAGGTATCACCAGTCAGCAGTGGAAGGAATTTGACTGGAAACTCAAAACCAGATTTTTTCATACCCCTTTGGCTGTTTCCAATTTTGTGAAAACCCCCTCAGCTGCTCTATGCTGGAGACAATGCGGTAAAATAGGTGATTATACGCACATATTCTGGGACTGTCCAGTTATTTTTGAATATTGGAAAAATATTAAAGACAAAATTGAGAAGATTATGAAAAGAGGAATCCCCTCAAACGGGCTACTTTACTTGCTTGGTGCTATTCCGGTCGACCTTTTCACTGCTGACCAAAGATATATTTTATTATTGGTTGCCAAGAAAAATGTAACAGTAAATTGGAAGAATGTTAAATCACCGACTGTGGCGGAATGGGAGCAGAGGTTGAGACAGGTGTATCTCATGGAAAGAATAACCTCATCATTACAGTTGAAAATGGACCTTTTTGATCGGAGGTGGAGCATGGCCGGAAAATACCTAATAATGTGAACTATTTGGGTTGCTGAGGCTGCTCTTTGTGTAATGGAAATGGACCCGGAAATGGACCCTGACACGATGCAAATTTGCCCCTTTTCTTCTCCTTTTTTTTTTTAAAAATTATCCTATTATTTATTCATTTCTTTATTATTTAGTTATCCATTTATTTACGTACCTTGTCTGTCTATTTATTCACCCTGTTTGTTTTTCCTTATTACTACACTGTGTAATGTATATTTGATATATATATATATATCACATGCAGCAATATCTAGGTATGGGATATGTATTTATTTTATTTTTTTATTTTTTTATACCACTGATCTTGTCTCAGATATTGTTCAATCTTTAAGGGGAAAAAAAGAAAAATCTAAATAAAAAGTTATAAATAAATAAATAACAGAAACTTCTCATTGATCATTTGCAATTGATTAAGTATATGATGCAAAAAAAATAGATATGAACAGTTAAGACCAGAGGAAAATATATTGAGGGATTACCACAGACTGGCCTCTGTTTAGCCAGGATGCTGTTTTGAAACCATCTTAAAAAAAAAAAGGTAATTGGTACCATAATTTGGTGGCTGCCAAGTGACACCTGTTTCTGGTCAAAACTGACTGATGTGATTTTCTTCAGGAACAACAGTCATGACAACTTGTTATTGGGATTTTATATAGATTCAATCTAAAAACAATAGCATGAACAAACATGTATCTGTGTGTGTGTTAATGAGCTTGTGTGGCATTGTATAATCATTTTGGCATGTGCTTTACAAATGTAGGCATGGCATTTGTGACAGGTGAGTCTAGGTTTTGTTGGGACTGACTAAAAACAAGGCATTTCACCAAAATGAGAGTGGTTTTGCAAGACGGAGCAGTGCAGTGTTTTTCTAAACCCTTCGTATTAACATAATTTTACTGTATTTGTACATATTCGTATCTGTAAAATATAACGTATGAATTTGTAAACTATAATACAGGTCATTTCTGTGTAAAAGAAACAAAAACCTGTCAAAACATTATTTTAACACTGTTATGCTGTAATATTAACTGTATTGTATTGCTTTTTGTTTTACATTTTTTCTGTGTTTGAACTACAGTAATCAGTAAACAGTTCTACATAGAAAAATTATAATTTTAACGTATTCTTACTTTAAAATTAATAATTGTGTTTGGTTCAGTGTTCACTGTTTTTCTAGTTACACTTTTTTGATGTCACAATTTAACAGCACTCCACTGTTAATTTCACAGACATTTTTTACAGTGTACGTACCAAAACATTTTGGGGTGCTTTGTAAAACACGAATAAAACAGAGTGTGTTAATTGATTAATCCTTTTGATATATATGCAATTGAGAACAGTATACAGACAATATATTCAATGTATTACCTCATCAACTTCATTTGTTTTTGTAGATATATGCTTATTCTGAATCTGATGCTAGCAACATCTTTCAAGAAGTTCGGACAGGAGCAATAAAAGACTGGGAAAGTTGTGGAATGCTCTAAAGGAACATTCTATAGGTCAACAGGTTAATTGGTAACATGATAGTATCAAGATAAACTTAAAAGGGGCAGGTTAATTATTAACAGGTGATAGTAGCATGATTAATATGAAAGGGCATCCTCAAAAGCCTCAGTCATTCACAAGCAAGGATGGCACAAGGTTCACCACTTAATGACACATGATGGTATAAAGGATATTAACCGTTGTCTGTCAGTGCAGTTCATTTGTAAATTATTACATTTAAGCATCTCAATGTCCTGGAATCATGGTTATAGATTTAAAGGCCTCAGCAGAATCTACTAATGTGATTTTTCTGCTTTTATACGGAATTCCGGACTTTCTGACCTGCACCTGTGACCCACTTGAATCATGAGCTGCTCAAGTGAAATGGAAAGGATTTGAGGACATCTACAGGCTGTGCATGAAGCACATGAAGATTTATTTTAGCTATGTAGTGTCTCTCCTGCTGACAACTCGCTTCTGACAGCACTATGGTAGTAGAGGAGGTTGTATCGCTGTCTGGTTCAAAGTGGTTTAGTCGACTTAACTGACAGCCATCACTGGAGCATAGAGCATCACAGCAACCAACAGGCTGGAGTTGAGCTGCCCTACCTCACACTGTCTGGCATCATAATACCCTCTGTTTCTATCACCCTCCTCCACTTACATCACAGTTAGTTTTGTGGTTTGTGGTCATGTGAGACCCGGGTTGTAAATTTTACAGCCTGCCAAGCAGTATGTCTTGAATTTCTCTGTGTACAATGACACAGCTAAAAAAACTAGTTGCCCCATTAGCTCACCTGGTAGAACTAATTCCTGTTCAAGGTCATAGACAGTCACGTCTGATTTGAACAGGGATATTACTCCAGAGAAAAGGGGCATGATAGGAAAACACCCTGCAGCCGGTGTACTTCTTTTTAGGGATACACCAATGCCATTTTTTCAGACCAAGTTTAAGTACTTAGGGTACTTATGGTACAAGAATTACGTAATACCATTACAATTCTAACATGCTCAGCACACGGGCGCACACACACACACACACACACACACGGGGGGGGTCATCACTTGTGGGGACATTACATAAACTTACATTCATTTCCTGGAGACTTACCCTAACCCTAAACCTAAAACCTAACCTTTACTAACCTGTAACCCTATCCTCAGTCTTCACCCTAAAATGTAATGATTTAAATTGTGGGGACCTGTATTTTGTCCCCACATGTGACTGTGTAAACAGATTTTTGGCCCCACAACATGAGTAATACATGGGCACACACACACACACACACACACACACACACACACACACTCTTCACCTTAGATTGAGTACAGGTGCAATAAAGTAGAGGTGGTTTTTGTCCATGTCAGTGAAGCATCTTTTGATGGCCTCATCTCTTTCTTTCGCCAAAGTCTCTTAAGCATGGTCACAGTATGTAATGTGAGTTGTTGTTCAAAGTGTGTGGTTTTTGTGTTGTATAGTAGGCAGCTGTCTGTTTCAGTGTGACCATCTGCCTGTGATAAAACACTGATAATTCTGCTTTATGCAAATATGGCTTAAAATGGAGGCATCTGATCAGCTATACGGAAACAGGTTTTCCTTATACAGAGAACTAACAGTTTGCTGGTGAATTGATAAAAAGATTTTTTTTCTCAAAGGAGAAGACAAGACATGTAGTTTACAGAGTAGATATGTACATATACTGTAGCACACATAGAGCATACAATGTAATTGCAGTTGGACTTTACAACATCCAGCTTCTGTCACTCTAAGATTCTGAGAGGCAGAATGCACATTGACCTAATTTACTGGGGGAAAAACTGAGAAAAGAGATCAAGCCAAAGCATGGACAGTTGGGAACCATTGGTGTACAAAAAGACCACTTCAGAGTGTAAGATAAACTGAGACATCTCTGCAGTCCACACTCACATGGGGAGTGTACATGATGTTCTCTTAGTAATAATAACATGATACTCATCTAATCAATCTCAGCTAATTACTGAGATCTGGGAACACAGTGACATCACTAATTAGAATTGCGACAGTAAGAAAGCCTTGAAATAAATGGACAAGATGTGAAAAGTGAAGTGAAAAAGTTATCCGGAAAACAAAGGAGAATGGTAAATTTGCTATATCTTAAATACCCCCTGCAGTTTACAGCTACTTCCAGCTTTACCTTGACCGGCTATACTTAAGGTAAAATGACAGATTTTTAGCAACATTTCAGATGTGCTCACTTAAAGTTTTGCAGGCATAGACAGCAAATTTCTGTGCAGTACTCAAACTGCTTTCAGTATACCAACTCAAATTGTCATTCACACTAGTCTCATCATTAATAGAAGACCGCTGCAGCAAATTTTGCCCCAATGCAAATACATTGAGAGCAGAGTGAGATCAGCTTCATATTGTTCTTCTATCACACATTTGGATGAACATCACAATGTGGAACTGCGAGTGTGTTGATGTCAGGATTAGCCCATCCTGAATCTAGAACAGCAGCTTTCAGACACAGCCTGCTTCTGTCTCCACCTCCTTCCCTCTGCTTGGTCTTCTTATCAACAACATGGAAAGTAAAAGGGATGGACAAACAGTGTGTGTGTGGGCACGTGCGTATGCACGCGCACGCAGTCCATCTGTCTGCATGGTGTTGCATCATTTTGGCTAGGCTGAAAGGCTGCTATGATGTAACTGGCAGTAATACCTTCACACTGACAGGGAAAGAGAGCACGAGATACTGAGAACAGAGAGATAATAAGCACAGAGGAGTAAGAAGTAAGGTAAAAGTAGTATAGCTGTCTGGACATTTGTAAACTGAAATGAATGCTCACACCAGCCTCTGTCATTCACAGGTTCATATACCTCACCTGATGATTAACATTATAGCTTTTCGTTGACTGATTTTGAACGAATTAAAATCAGAGAGAACAGAGAGAGAATAAGCACAGAGGAAGATAATGTGGAAGTAAGGTTGAAGCGGTATGGCTGTCTGGACATTTGTAAACTGAAATGAATGCTCAGACTAGCCTCTGTCATTCACAAGTTCATAAACCTCACCTGATGATTAAGGTTATAGTTGCTTTTGGTCGACTGATTTTGGACAATTAAAATGATATTTTATCTCATATGCCTGAGATAGAGCTAGGGCTAATAATGCAGGGAACTGTTTCCAAAAAATGTTCTGTTTCTAAATGCAGAAAAAGTACAAATCTTACTTGATTGAGAAAAAGTGGCTGCAACATCTTTCAAAAACCAACAGTCAGAATGTTAGGTGTTATCTTTGATCTTTTCCTTGCCCTCAAAAATCAAATGACACCAGTCACTAAGAGGCATTTATCCAACTGTCATAATTAAACATGTGAAAACCCTTCATACATTACTATAATTTAGGTTATTACTGCAATTTCCTGTTCCCAAATCTATAAACCTGTTTCCAAAAAAGTTTGGATGCCGTGTAAAACTTAAATAGAAAACACAATGTGATGATTTGCAAAACATTGAAAGAATCAAATGCTGAAACTAAGAAATTCCATTGTTTCTGAAAATTATATCCTCATTTAGAATTTGATGCCAGCAACACATTTCAAAAAAGTTGGGACAGTGGCAATAAAAGAATAAAAAGTTGACATGATAAAAAAAAAATGTGGTGGATCTCACAATTCATTAGGTTAACCAACAACAGGTTAGTGACATGATTGGGTATAGAAAGAGAATCCCAGAGAGGTGGAGTCTTTCTGAAGTGAAAATGGGGAGGGGTTCACCACTCTGTGACAGACTGCACAAGCAGATAGTTCAATAGTTTATGAGTAATGTTTCTCCGTCAATCATGTTTCCTTCCTCATGGAAGGCCTTGCTCATTTCAATAAAACAATGTAAAACATTCTGAAATCGACAGTCCCATAATTCTGCTCTCAGAAAGGGGGTTTCAAATTCTGTGATGCAGACTCTTTGAATGTTTCAGTGAAGTGTTTTGAGGTTTCTGTGCAGTGTACATACATTTACTTACTTCTAAATCTTAATATAAGGACATATTCCATCCATCTGTAACAGCTTATCCTTAAGGGTCACAGTGAGCTGGAGCTGAACCCAGCTGGGTGAGTGGTGGGGCATACCCTGGGCAGGTCACCAGTCACTCAAAGGGCTGACCCTAGAGACACACAACCATTCACACTGACAATCATATGGACAATTTAGATCCGCCATTAATGCAACCTGTGACCTTGTCAAACCACTGCACCACTGTGTTTTTCCGAGCACAAGTGCACCTCCCGATGGTCTTTGGGGAATCAACACTTCCAGGTGGTTTGGTGGCTGGGGGGACCTTCTCCGCAGTATCTGCTGTACATGTATACATACACATTGAAAGAATTTTGTAGTTCTCTGTCTATATTAGTTAAACAAAGTGTGGAATGCTTCTTCTCAGGAGTATGCTTCTCCATTTATAGGAATTATTAAATTTTTCTGTAGTTATGCAAAAGATATGAAAAAGGTTTTTTCCAGTGACCCTTGATGGTGTCCCAGACAAGATGAAGAAGAGTTTCATTATTATTAATTACCTAAGTCACTTGAGGTTAGCATTATGGGAGTAAGTGTACCTTGGAATGTATAGGCTTCACATAGCTTTTGGATCTGCACATAATCCAAACCTTTTTCATAAAAAAATCCCTTAAGTGTTATTCCTTCTAGTTAAACATAATGAAAAGAGAATCTAATGTCTCATGTGAAACATCCTTTTTCTGACTGCTTCTTGTCTCTGATTATGCTTAGGTGTCCCTACACCAACAGAGGAGGTTTTGCACCACACGCTAAGTATGCTGGTCCGTGAGAGGAAGATCTACCCAACACCAGACGGATATTTTATTGTAACCCCTCAGACTTACTTCATCACTCCAAGCCTAATCCGAACCAGCTCGAAGTGGTACCATTTAGATGAGCGATCCACTGATCGACACCAACAACATCAACATCAGAACCAACAGCAGCACCAGCAGACACAGTGCACCTCCCCTCTCTCTGGCACCATCACCCCATCCACCTCTGGAGTGGGGCGAGATCGAACACACCCAAAATCCAGTCAAAATCACAGTGGGGGAGGTGGCGATTCTTTTTATAACAGTTACCGTGGAGAAGACCCCCCAAGCCACCACACCACCCTGCAGCGCCGGTCCCCCAAAGACCACCGGGAGGCATACTCGTCCCCGCACTCCCCACAAACACCTCCGCAGCAAGCAGGAGGCAGCGCAGAAAAGAGTCGCAGCACCCTCGGGTTCCCCTTCAAGACGGACACACTCACCAAGCACCGAGGAGGGGGAGGGGGTGGAGGAGGTGGAGTAGGAGGAGGAGGAGGAACTGGAGAAATTGATAAACAAGTCGGTATAGGAAGTGGTACAGGAAGTCGGAAATTTGGTTTGAAGTTGTTCCGTCTCAGTTTTAAGAAGGACAAGGCCAAGCAGCTGGCCACCTTCTCTGCACAGTTTCCTCCTGAGGAGTGGCCGCTCCGTGATGAGGAGGCACCCAGCCAGCTGCCACGCCATGTAGAGATGGAGATCATCCGTAGAATCAACCCTGACCTTACTGTGGAGAACCTCGCCCGACACACAGCGGTCATGAAGCGTCTCGAAGAAGAGCGTGTCCAGAGGAGCAAAGCGTCATCAGCCAATCAGAGCTCCAGGAGTAGAAGAAGCGGGGGTAGACACAGGAAGCAGTCTCAGACCAAACTCAGCCGCTCCCATAGCAAGACAAGGGCATCCCGTGGTGAGCTGAGTGATGGTTCCCACCTGGAGCTGGCTGACAGGGATTATAGAGCCTACTCATCTTCACTTGCACGGTCACCAAGGGAACATGCCCTGGCCATGGAGCGGCAGCGTGGCCGGCTTCACCTGGCACACAGCAACCCCAATATCCTTGACTCCTCCCACTTGCCCGTCACGCCAGAGTGGGATGTGTCCGGAGAGCTCGCCAAGCGACGCACAGAAATGCCTTTCCCCGAGCCAAGCCATGGCCCATCAGCCCACCATTCAAAAGTCCACCGCTCACACTCCCACACACAGGAGAGGAAGTCCAGGAATGAACGCAGTGACAAGGCCAAGGAGCGTTCCAGATCCATGGACAATTCTAAAGGGCCTCTTGGAGTTGGGTTGATTGGACCACCTGATTATTATGACGACCGGAGCCGTTACTATACTGATGATGGCACCCTGCGAGCCAATCAGAGCTCTTCTCACTATTCTCGTGCCACACCACCCACAGTTAAGCTGCCTGTGGATTCTCTGGGGTTGGATGGTGGCAGGAGCTTAGAGAAGAGTAAGAGCAGGGACAGCCTGCCAGCATACTCACCCAAACCACTGCCCTCCTCTGTCCCTCCTGACGATTACTTCCAATGTGCTGCTTCCTCTGAGGCTGTTCTCACAGCAGCAAACCCACTGGGAGCTCTAGGCAAAAATACCCATGATGGATTAAAACTGGGAAGCACTGACAAGCAAACAGACAGACAGACATCCTATCCCCTAGAAAATAAAGAAGACTTGTCAAAGGTAGGACCTAAGGGTGGCAGCCTGCCTCCAATACCTCTCTCTATCCCTGACCTCCCCCTTCCCAATGGACGACCTCCCCATAGTGCCTCCTCTGGTCAGGAGAAACGAAAGGAGATCTTTAGTAAAGACACACTCTTCAAACCTCCTCCTACCCTGCCTTTGTCCAGCTACAGTTCTCTGAGAAAACCCCCAAACCTTGCCTCCACTACTCTGTCCTCGTCCTGCGATGCACTTGATTCCCAGGAGGCCTTTGATGCTCCTAAACCTCTAGTGGCTACACCACCAGCTCCCCCACAAGGGATTGAACCCACAACCAGTGCTGCAGAGGCCTCCTTCGACTACTACAACGTCTCAGACGATGATGAACTTGAGGAGGGGGGCAATAAGAGTCGAGGAGAGGACGAGAAGGCTGGAGGAGGCGTTGTTGGGATAGGAGGTGGTGGAGCAGGGACCATGCAGTGGCTATTGGAGAGAGAGAAGGAACGGGACCTGCAGAGGAGGTTTGAAAGAACCCTCACCTTACCTGGTGCTAAAGAGACCCTTCCAGAGTCCAGTCAGAACCAGCAGTCAGCCCACTCTGCTAGACTGGACAGTATGGACTCCAGCTCCATCACTGTTGACAGTGGATTCAACTCACCACGGTGAGAACATGCATATACAACATACTGATTACATATACACCATTATTATAGATACACAGGTACCTCATTTATCCACAGGGGAATTTCACATCATAGCAGCATGAATTCCTGCTTAAATCTAATCCATTAAGCTTTCAAAATAACATGGAAATGGCTAATATATAGAACTAAAACTCAAAGGCTTTGTCTGAAATCATTCACTCATTCACTATTCTGGAAATATAAAAGACATTCAACTAAGTGGAAGACCTATGACTCAACGTGTTAGGCTGTATTTAAGAAAAAGTGCAAGAAGTAATTGAGTAACCATAAAAACAAGAGAACCAGAAAATAATCTTAAGGTAAGAAAAGCAGGAACCACAAACACAGGCTGAACTAGAATAGTAGAAGTGTATGGGGTAGTGATGCATAGATCAGCTCTGACTAAGTAGTCCAAATGTTTATGTACAATCATAAATCATGCTATCCACCAGAGCAAATTGTTTTGCTCAGTTTAGAGACCTGCATGGACATTGGTCACTACACCCCTGCCGGTTCTGTAGGGTATATTGCCTTTTAACTGATGTTAAGCATTGCAAGCCTTCCAGGTGATTTCTTTATTGTGTGTTATTTGATGTATGACTGTTTTCTTTAACTGCGATTGGCTGGTGACCGGTTCAGGGTGTACCCCGCCTCTCGCCCATTGCTAGCTGGGATAGGCTCCAGCCCCCCGCAACCCCGAAAGAGATACACGGGTATAGAAGATGAATGAATGAATGTTTTCTTTAATAACTTGCTTAATGATTAGAGAGGCATTTAAAATATTTTCATGTGTGCAGGGAAGTCACTGCAGCAATATCGCAGGACATTTAAGCAGCAAAACTGAAAACTTTAGTTGTAATCTTGACAGGGCAGAGAAAACTCTCCAGAGGAAATGGAATTAAACTTTTAGCTTCTGAAAAATTTATTTTAGACAGATCTGATGGATTTACCAGGAGGATGGCTACTTTACTCAGAACAATTTCACTCTGTGAATCTGAACTGTGTGTGACCTTTTTAATGTGCAGAAGAACTGAGAACATTAATTAATATTAGGTTCCAACTGATCCTGTTGGTGTCTCCGGAGATTTAAATTATCAATGACATTACTCCGCTGTGAAACATACTTCGGCTGTGGGGTGGATCATTGCAGGTACTTAATAAACTCAACTCATTATATTATTGATGATGCAACCAATGCACTATTAATCAGAATGTACATTTTTATGACCCAGCTCACCCAATCCATAGATTTTCCGTGATGCCTGTCCATGTGGGTGGGAAACAGGGTGTGCAGGGCAGACTGTGTGTCCAACATGTATGCATGAGAGTAAGGGAATTAAGGGGAGACAGTATGCCATTTCCAAAACACCAGCAATGTAAAATGTTATATTCAAATTGAAAATACCAAAAGAATATGCCAATACCAGCATGACCACTATGTGCTGGCTGGTTCAGACAAGTGAGAATTCAGCTGTCAATGGCAGTTTAAAACAGAACAATCAGTGAAATGGGTTTTTCAAAAACCGTGAATCACTGCAACCATGAGAGGTTCTTGAACATACAGACAGTAAATGTGCCCAAAAATATTAGGACGATGAGGCCAGTCCTATGTGAGATTAGCTGCGGAAAGACAGACATAGACACAGACACATACACACACAGCCAAACACATGATCCTCTCCAAGCTTATGTCTGGTGGAGGTAATTAAATTAACAAGCTGTGTTGTCATCTACTTGAGTAAAAGAAAATATGTCTAGTAAATTTAATTCATACAAATGGAGTTGACCTTTCTGCATCTCTGCATATGGCCTGGGGTACTGTCTGGGCAGTGTGAACAGTTCGGAGAATGATTCTGTGAGAACCTGACAAGTTTTTAAGAGGGTGAAGTCATTCATCTTGACAAAATTGTAATGAATTGTTTAACGATCAGGATTTCTAGAGGCCAGCTTAATGTTGGACCATACCACCAGATATGAGTAAGTCTACAGTCTTTTTACCAAACGGCACATACTGCCAGGTGAGTTGTTATGGATTGTATGAGAAAGCAGTAAAATTTGGAAACAAGGTAGCAATAAGTGCCCAAGCCAAAAAGAAAAAATATTAAGAGGTTGTAATTAATTTTAGAAGCCCAGGATACTCAATCGAGTAAGGATCTCAGTTGAAGGTAAAAGAAAATGGTGTAACTAGGGAGACCACAAGCATCTTTTATGTCCTAGAATGCTCAGTGCCCGTGTGAATTGTCGCTGAGAACATGGATACTGTTCTCTGAGAGGGGACAGATTATAGGCTTACCATTGACAGTGATGGCATAATTGTAAAAGGGAGGAGTGTTAAGGTGATATTTGCAATAATGCTCCAATATTAACAAAACCAAGTAATGCCTGACACTCTGGAAGAAAAAGAAAATGTGAGTTAATATACAGACAGATGTCTAGCCATAGCCATAGTTCTCCAGTTGGGTGCCATTAAACCACTGAGGAAGATAAGGACACAGTGAGATGATGTAATAAAAAGCGCTCCAGTCAAACCTCAAACAAACAAACGTGATGGAAATAGGACAGTCATATTGGTTTTATCTATTAATTAAACGAAGGATAAAGGCTGCTCTTCGCTTCTCACAGATCTGGTGTTTCTATATGCCACAATTATTTGTCTGTCCAGTGTAGTGGAAGCTTCAGTGGATGTGTAAATCACATGCTTCACGTACGTCATGTTTTATTCACAAAGTTTGTTTCCATCACAGTTTGGAGGATTTTGCTTTTATTGATACATCAGCTTTTCCACCTCAGCAAAGCATGACAACTTTTTGTGATGTTAACTTTTTTTAAGTACCATTGTTTCTGCTCAGATTTTTTTACTACAATATCAAGCACTAAAATGCAGTACCAACAAAAGTAGAATACAGCTCCAAAAGTACAATATTAACCACTTAAGCACAGTATCACCCAAGGCTGCATTTTGAGTTACTGTAATCTTGATTATCTTTCGTGTATATGGGCCATGTGTTGAAGTTTTATTATAGCTTTATTTGATTTGAATTTTTTTCCTAAATGAAGTTGTGTTTTGTCTATTACCATTCAGACAAGCAAGTTAGACGAGCTAAAAAAAATCGTGTCCCACATTTATATGACCTGATACAATCTCTTCTGCTGTCCAAAGTTAAACAGGGAAGGCATTCATGGCTTACTTGTGTAAAACTGAGCCTAAATAATCTGAGGTCAATTAGTTATCATATTAAATTAAACAAATTTTCAATTTGCATCAGTAAGTGTCGTGATCAAAGTGTAAGTAATCAGTAGTAAGAATTTTACCAATCATTTGGTAATGGAACAGTTTTCTCAGTAGTGAAGAGGCTGTCATCATGGTCCTGTTGTCTCTTTCCTCATGTATGTCTCAAGTGCTTTCTTTGGTGTTGTAATGGCATAATTTGTTATAATGTGTCCCTTTGCAGAACAAGGGAGAGCCTAGCATCGAACACCTCATCCATAGTAGAGAGTAACCGTCGGCAGAACCTGGCGCTGAGCCCCGGACATCTTGGCATCACTACCGGCAATGGTCCCCCTTTCTCCTTCCGCACCATCCCAGAACCTGCTAGCACCCAACCAGAGAAACTCCAGAAGCCCAGCGCCTGCCTTGCATCGATCACCAGCGTCTAAGGGCCGAACTAAGGGCTGGGTGCGCTGATAGCCACTGGACAGGGGCCAGAAAAAGTCCCATCCCCATGGACTGTTACAGACTGAATCAGTGGAGCTGCCACAGACTCACTGTGGAACTATAGCTGTTAACACACACACACACACACACACACACACACACACACACACACACACTCACACACACACACACACACACACACACACATACACTGACAGATACAAACAGAGGAACTTATACCAGGAATCTGCTCTCTCTCTCTCTCTCTCTCTCTCTCTCTCTCTCTCTCTCTCTCTCTCTCGCTCTCTCTCTCTCTCTCTCTCTCTCTCTCTCTCTCTCTCTGTCTCTCTCTCTGACACACACACACAGACACATACACACCAGGCCACTGGGCAGTCTCTGACCATGCCATTCTACAACCTCTAGTTTACACACTGCTGTTGTGTTGTTTCACTTGCGTGGTTTCTAGTTTTGTGTGTGTGTGTGTGTGTGTGTGTGTGTGTGGGTGTGTGTTTGTGCATGTGCATATATGTATATGTGTATGCGTGCGTTTCTGCGCATTTGTGTGTGTGTGTGTGTGTATGTTTTTGTGTTTTTGTGTGTGTGCGCGCGTGTGTCGGGGTGGGGTAGTGTTTGTATAATCTGTAATCTCAGGTCATATTATTTCCACTCCCATTCCAGCTGCTCCAGATCAGTGCACCTCCCTCTAGTGGTGTCACCTGGTATTACACACTGAAGAGATTTAGCTCTGCTGACTGCTGTTATTGATCATCCACAAACTCACTGGTCCAGCTCTTACTTCTTGTCTTTGTTAGCTCCTCTCTAAAATTCATCACTGGCAGACACCTCTGGTAGATGTTGTGCCAAAGGAAATGACAAGGTCAATTGATTCTGTTGTACAACAGTCCAAAATGCAACAGCAATGTGAGGTGTTTAGTCAAATGAGTAACCTGTAACCAAGACTGCTTTTACAAAAGCAGCAGCAACTTCTGTAGAATGAAGCTGAGCAATTCTTGTATCTGTTGGATGCCATGATGCCCATCTAAACTGCCTGAATACTGTTGCCAGTTTTTAATCTGCTTTTAACTGTCCCGTCCAACTGCTGTCAGATACTGCATACGAACAGCCTGAGGTGTAGCTCCAGGGATGAAATATTTGATTACAGACTGTTTAAACTTTAATGGAGACAGATATTTTTGTCCTTTTTCTCTCTTTTTATGGTACCCCTCATGGCCCATGGGATGCAGCTGTGTCATGTTTCAGCTCTGTCGTGGCTATGTCCACTGCACACATGCTCTTTTCTTCGCCTCACTTTCATAACAGGCCAGGTGTGTTTTTCCCAAAAAGATAAGACTTTATTGATACCTGAGGGGAAATTAACATGTTACAACAGCACAGAGTCAGGTTGAGTTATAATGAAATATATAGCAAACTGTTTGAAATTAACACAAATAAAATAAAATAATGAAGAAATCAAACTTTGACATTAAAATAGCTATATACAGCATATTCTTTACAATAGAAGTGAATTTATATGCAGTCTATAAATGCCTATATTTATTGATGGTAGACAAAATTCATATTTTGTTAATGACTTGGTCTTTATGTACATATAGCAAAGCTACTTTTTCTTGTTTGTTTACAGAGCCACTTCACGGTGGTGTTCAAATTTAAGATGTTGAGGGCCTACAGATGACATCACAGCTTACAACAGCTGGCATACCAGCGCATAGTAAGCATATTTTTCTGTACTGCTGTTCTGTACTGCTAGAATCCTACCATGGTGAGGGGATGACCTGCTCTGCCTAAGCAGTCATCACTCCTCAAGCTTAAACCTAACCAACCCAACCAACAAAGGCAACAAGTGCTAGCCAATCAGAGGCAGAGTAGGGCAGGTCACCCCCTTGCCACTGTATGATTCATAATTTAGTGTCCTGCTTGCATGTATGTGAATTCATACTCACTGCTGAGGTAGCTAAAAAGTCACAGCAGTAAACCCACAGTTAAACATCAACTCATCCTTCCAGCAAACATCACTTAGATTTATGAATATTAGTAACTAAAAGAAGTGTAGAGATTCCTTCCAAGAAGGGGCCATTGTGGTTCAACATGGAGCCTGCAAAGTTCACAAGGCTTTGTAATGTTCTTGTTGTAAGCTATGACTTTCATACTTCTGAAGGGTAACTGAAAAACAGCATTTAGATTTACTACAGATGGTGTAGTTCAGTGAGTCAGGAGTCGTAGGCTACACATGAAGAGAGTTTGGTCCTTATTCATATGAACTCAGTCAGTTGAGGTTTATTGGACCTTATTCAAGTATGATCATGCTGAACGGCATTTTTCAGTGATCATTATTTTCATGATTTAGTCATTTATTAATTCATTTTTATTACCTTGGCAAACTGTCGCCAAAGATGAGCTGAGGTTACATGCCAATCCTTGACCACATGAACACCTGAGCAGGAGAAGTATAGCATCATATTCATCTACCACTTCATTCTTACCAGCGTATTTCTCTAGTTCTTTACAGCTCAGGTGAGATCTCAGATGGTCGGGGGTGGAAGCCAGCACCATTTAATAACTCACTGATGGAGAATCTATGAAATGGACATTGCTGTTTTTGGAACCGCTGCCTCGCTTCTTTCCCAAAGTGTGGCAATTGGTGCTGGATGGCAGTGTCACAGCAGGACCTCAATAAATACAGAAAGTGAGAAAAAACATTGTTTTTGTTTTTATATGGACAGATGTCACCATTTATTGCTTGTATACATTTTCAGTTGAAGTGAGAGGGGTATGGGGAATGAGTGGAGCGAGAGAAACAGAAAATGTCATCTTAAGAATTCTGAACAAAGCAAAGTACCTTCATCCCATTGAACACTCAAAGCTGAAAAACCAAGGACAACTGAACCAAACAACAGTAAATGTGTGAATAATGGACTGCTTGAATAACACAGCTGCATCCAGTGTTGAGGGGTTACAGATACATCCCTGTTGAGTTTCACAGCTAAGCTATTAAAAAGGGAGTAGCTGACTTCTAAGAGTTGAAAGATTTTAACAAGCAAAAATCACTGAGTTGAAATTAAATTAAACGTATAAATTCTGGTGTCAGACAAAGTGTATTCTGCTGCACATCAAAGGCCAGCCCAGGGTCTACGAGTGGATTTTCATTGAGAGCAGCTGTGCTGGCACTTGAAGTGGCTGAGTGTCCAACAGAGAGTATGGGATGCAATCCAGAAAAAACTTATCCAGACCAGTAGTATACATAACAAACAGGGATGTGACTTTATTTTTGGATTTCAGTGGTTATTTACTTATACACATTGTTCTCTATTCATTTACATTTCTATCAAGTTCATGATCACTTGAGTTTGTTTGAATCAAATCCCTGAGCCACTCTCACTCCTGGTGCTAAAATGGTCATGGTCAGTGATGGCCGTGATAATAGTCAAAAGAGAGCTGATATAGTTGGAATATACTATTAAATGGCTGCTTATAGTTAGGCTTTTTAGGTTAGGTTTCACCTGCATACTTTTGGCAATGGCAATTTAGTCCCTTCTATGAAGCATTTGGGTGAACAGGACTGGGATTACACAGTGACTGAATAGACGGACGCATGACCACTGACTATAGCACAGAGAGATGTGAAATAAGACCTACGTTCGAAATGTGTTAGTCTCGTTATAAAACTAGACCTGAGTTAAGATGGATTTATGAAAACTCCTGCAGTCCTATAGGTCAATCATTTCCCATCCTCCTATAGGCTCAGGGAGCTGTCAGTCATCCCAGTGTTGTTGTCCTATAGGCTCCTCTACAACTACCTCCACGGCAGCAAAAACACAGCCCGTTCTTTCTGCTATCTCACTGTCATCAGCCTCTAGCCTGTGAATGTCTATACACACATGCAAACACACACATATAACCATACATTAAAGTGCTGGACTCCCTGTTGTTTCCCTTTCTTCACTAACAAGGTTTCTTCTAATGGTACATGAAAGCATTGTGGTTCGTTGCCACACTTGAACCAATTGATGATGGCTGCATCAATTTCAGTGTCAGAAATGTTTGATCTGACAAGCACTTCATTTGAAGCTTACTGACCCTTTAAGTGTGCCTCAGTAAAACATACAAGTGTAGCTGCTTTTAGTTAAAGAATCCTGTATATCAGGACAACTTTAGTTAACTTGTATGGTAGGACCTGATGGTTTTCTAAAAACATCCTGTCCATAGAATTCTCTCAATGTGGGGTGCTAAGATTCCATCTGCCCTGCAATCCTCATCACAGCTAACTATACTGTTGGTCTGGGCAACTGCACAGACACCACAACTGACCAGTAGGACTCACTAGCATACCGACAAGGTGTTCCTTTGTTGGAACACACAGTCAAACCAGGAGTAGGATTTTATTCTGTGACCTTTCAGTTCTCATTCTACTACTGCATCTGGTCCTCTGGCACTCTGCTTCTTACAACTACACAAGGGTCCAACCATATGTGTTACCACTACAGTAAAAGGTTCAGTATGCTTCAAACTATGAACACTAGGGCTTTAACCTCTTTTCCCTCTATACCAGGGTACTGGTTTATATTCTGTCCCCAATGGATCGATTTTTCTGTTCTAGGAATATGGTCACTGTTCTGTCAATATTTTACAATTCTAAACTGTTTTCTACTGCTGGAAGAAATTTACAGTCTGTTCCACTGCTGTTTATAGGTTTTAATCCCCAGAGGTGCTAGATACTAAAATCCAAGGGGAACTAAAACCATTGTGGGTGCTACCAATAATTCAGAATCTAGTCTCTGTGCTCTGAATATTCTAGGATTGTAGTCAGTAGTCTACAATGTTAGCAGGGTTCTAATACTACTTAGGGGTTTTAATCCTTCCACTGTCAATATTCTAGGGGTACACAGTTCATCCTCTCTGTATCTGTAATAGGGTTCTTGTCTCTGCTCTAACCCAACAGTATGCTTCCAGTCCATTACACAATTATTACAGTAGGGTTCTAATCCTAATTCTGCCTCTACAATGCTTTGTAGTGCCGGTTGTACCCACGTAATTGGGCCTTATCCCTTATTCTGTGACTGCAGAAAGACACAGACAGGGATAAATTCACATTCTGTTAGTCAAGTCCCTAATCCTTTCCCATTTAGGCAGTTCCCTATCCCTACAAGTACAGTAGTTTCAGTTTCTATTGTACCACTAATCTTGGGTTTACCACTACAGTTGAGTTCCTGTCCCTGCAATGGAGTTTAATCTCTATTATATCACAGTTCTGGAGTTTTAGCTCCTCTTCCACAGCCTCAGTGGTGTTCTTGTCTCTGTGCCACCAGTGAAATAGGGCAGTAGTTTCCTGTCTGATGGAGGTCATGGGTTCCATTCCTCATGTCTGATGTTTGCACTGCCCTACCACCTAAATTCTTCCTGCTACTGTCAGGCCCAGTGGCCTTCCATCAGCCCCTACTCCCCTTCAGCCACAGTCCTGTAACCTTCCATCCCTTTTTAACACTGACAGTCCATGAAATGTCTTCCCTTAACATCGGTGGTGATTTATTAAAATGGAGGTTCAACAATAACATTGTTTCTAATGCTGACGGTATGTCATACCTGTAAATGATGTTTATCTGTCATGCCTAGTCAAATAATTTAAACAATAAAAAGAGGGATTTTTTAAATGTCTATAATATCTGAAAGTCCCTTTGATGTGTAGTACTGGTGTTACCGTTGTTGTAGTGTACGTGCTACCCTATGGGGATTGTGTTACTTTTTAAGATAATAAAATAACAATGTTTGGTTACACCATTGTTGTGCGTTTTAATGTGAGCAACAAACATGACTTCCGTACGATACTGCAGTCACAGGGCCCATCTTAAAAAGAGGGTAAACAGAAAAGATAAACAACTCTGAACAAGGATATAGTGGGTGTCCTCCATGTTTTTGAAAAAAGAAAAAAAACATACGTGTGTGTGTGTGTGTGTGTGTGTGTGTGTGTGTGTGTATTCTCCCTATTTTTTTGTATTGCTTCACTTACAAGGTTTCTTCTAATGGTCCATGATAGCATTGTGATTCATTGCCATGCTTGTCTGTAAATGTGTTCTTAATTTCCACTCTGGAAGGCAAGACAAAAAGTCTGTCTCCATAGCCTCCTTCTGGCTGCATCAATTTCTACATCAGAAATGTTTGCTGTTCTATGATCTGACAAGCACTTTATTTGAAAATTACTGATCCTCCAAGTGTGTGTCAGTAAAAGATATAAGTGTAGCTGATATTAGTTAAAGAATGGGGTATATCAGGACACTTGTCGCTCTCAGCTTGCGTTAACTGAATGGTAAGAGGTGATGGTTATATATCACATTATGTCACTACATGTAAAATAGTATGTATATGTATAAAATCAAGATAAACTAAAACCAGGAGTATGTGGAAATCATAGTAAAATATGATGCTATAAAAACTCAGCCAGCAAATTTAGGGATTATCTATCTTTATCTACTTCTACATTACCAGAAAGAGCAAAACTGTCTTAAATGTCAAAACACGGTGACAATACATTTTAACCAGTTATCAAAATGTCTTCACCAGCAGGCCTCCAATTGATAGGCCTGACAGGTCTGCCTGACATATTATGAGATGTCTTACTGTAAGTAAAAGCTTGTGGTAAATAACAGAGTGATTCTGGATGATTGCCTTTTCTAAGAGTCCTGGAAGTAGCTGGGTAAGGCAAAACCAATTTGACAGGTTGTAACCTTGTAGAGAATGTGATTTATATTGTTGATTTTCACATTAGTTTAGGGTTTGGTAAAGAGGAATTACATTTTGTGAAAACATAGCAGTAATAATTTGCCTTTCTGTTATTTCCTAAGAGTGTTACTTTTACACTGAAAATGTTAGTTAAATCTATGTTATTTCTCCTTTTGGTGTTACAGTTAAATAAATAAAAGCATCATCACAGTTTGCTGAAATGTAGGGCAGATTTTAATAGATACAAACTAGTTTGTGTCGTATCACTGATGATCACCTCTGACACAACTTGAATTGAAATGACTTGAATTGTGTGATAGAGGTATCGTACAAAGCTAAAATTTAATTCAGTGCACACAAAGCTGTAATACCAAACCAAATACAGTAAGCAGTGATTGAATTGGCAAAGACAGATCACTTTAGTTGGACCTGTACTAGCATACATTCTCTTCAGCAGAGGTCATTTTACTCCTGTATTAACCCAAAGAACCCATGGTGACACAGGTGTCACAAGTCCTTTAAATGTCCTGGAAAGTTCCTCATACAGCTTTATCCTTGGCTTTAACTCATGAAGTCCCTAAGTGATACATACTGAACATCCTGATTGGTCATGTGACAGGTCATGTGATTTTGTGTTCCCATAACAACATTTCCAAGATGTCTGTGTGCCAGGTTAACACATGTAGTGCACTAGCTAAATTTAAAAAGCTTGTTTTTTGTTGCTAAAAGTAAGATTCAAGCCATTTAAGAATTCTAATGCTTACATAACATGTCCTTTATTACATTTAACCTGTTGTGAACACGTTTCTTGAACAAACTGATATAAAACAAGCTTTATAATATAAAATAATAATATATATACATATAATAATATAAAACAATTTCGCTGTTTTGACAAAAATGTCAGAAATGTGTTCTATGTGGTCTGTTTAGTCTGTTTTATGTCCCCCACAATTTTCCTTGAAGGAGAAATGGGTCCGGGTTCTTATGGGTTAAAGGAGTTCAAACACAAACTGTGGATGAAAAAATTTGTCTTTGTGAAGTTTGATTGACACAACTTAGGTACATGCATCACCACAAGTCTTGAATCGTTTCCTGTTAGTACAATACAGTGAAGAACATTTAGTATAGGTGTACTGCAAAGACAGTAATACTATGACAATTTGTATACGGTCAGTGGTGAAAAAGTATTCAAATCCATTAGTTTGGTATAAGAAGAAATAACACAATACAAAAAGTGCTTCGTTACCAGTAAAAGTCCTACAGTTACTTAAATAAAAGAACAACAGTACATTAACATCTGAGCATCATGAAGGCTGCTTAAAATATAAAAGAATTAAATAGTCATTAATTAACTTTCTTTTTTGTAATTAAATGTTTTTTTTTATTTTAATGAGGCATTACAGTTGCAATTGTACAAAACTATTTAAGTAATTTCTTAATCCTTACGTGAGATGTATGAAAAACAAAAAAGAAAAAAAAAACACTACAGTGACATTGAAATAAATATCAATCACTGGAAATAAGTAAATAAAGGTACTTTAGGATACAAACCAAATCGTCATTCAACAGCCGCAAAATTTGGTAGTGGGATTGGCTCTATTAATCCTGGCAGATGAGAGTTCAAGAAATAAAATGTTGAGATAGCAGCTCAGCCAATGTTTTAATGAGAGGGTATGAGGTGGTATCCAGCACTGGACAATTATCCTTTTGGCTGCAGTCATGCTGGCTAGCCAGAGTTTGCATGCTCTCTCAGAGATTTGGATTGTTGAGTCATCATTCAAAAGCTGGAGAGCAGGTTCAACAAAAAAAAGCACAATGATTAGTGAAGAGACAGTGTCCACTACTTTGGTCCAAAAAACGTGCACTTCAGGGCATTAATGCACTCTCTCAGTGTGTTTTATTTATTTTTTAATGTGTATCTTGTACATGCTGTATAATTATTATGGAACTGTGTTGTAATATCTTAACAGATTCTCAATAAAAAAGATGGATGGGAACTGAACTGACAGGTTCATTTTGGCCAACAATCACACACGAGTCACGATCATCCTCATTACTGAAATATCCCAGTAGGTGATGCTGTTGCACTGGAACTTATCACAATACATTAGAGGATAGAGCACATGGTGCAAGCAAGAAACAGGCTGTTGAAGTTGCATGTTTGTTGGCCCACAAACCACTTGTTCTTTAACTGCAGGCTGCTATGGACCACAATATCAAAAGAAAACCTTTTTGCATAATTAATGCTTGCTGTAAATAGTACAAATATAAAATGCACACACCCTCATACACCTACATGTGAAGGCAACTTTAAAAGCATTAATATGAGTAAGGAATGATTTTATTGTCCTTACTTGTTATTGGAATTAACAAATTTGTGTTATAAGTATTAATACACTATCAAAACTATCTGGTTTTGATCAAAGACCACCATTTCTCTTTGTCTCATTGCAGTCTGATGTGGAACTGACATGTTAATACACAAAGACAAAACCATTCTGGTTAGGACAAAAAACCCTTCACTAATGCATCTTGAAAGAGGCCAATCTCAACAGTGATCATTTAGGCTACTTTAGATCTTTAAACTTATAATACTCCTGTACTTTTCTGTTGAATACAGGACTACTCGCCTATTAAGTGGACAATAATAATTCAGTAAATTTAATGGTGTATTTATACACTGTGCTTTAAAGCCAGAGTGAAGAGGGGACCAAAAATGACAGACTCATTGTGTCTCGGTCGCCACAGAGGCAGATCTAGAGATTTTGCCTTGGGGTGGCAAAGTTTTGGCATGAGGTTCTAGCAGGGGGGCTTGTTGATGGTTGTTGATGCAGCAATTTATGCAAATTTCTTTCTCTTTCTCTATTCTTCCTCCCTGAAACACATCGGTACACCCAATAGGATGAATTCTGCTTAAAGATCCATTACTGTGATGGAGTGGTGGATTATACTTTTTGTAGTGTTAATAAATTACACTTTTTGGAAGTGTTTTATGTGTCCACTCTCACTGATTCCCGTTAACTCATTGCGTGACTTAAGGTACGTGGTTTTAAAGAGCTGCACAGTTGGTATACACATTCAAGAGACCAAAAAGACCGAAAAGGTGTGCTTTATCGAATGTGGTGGGCCGATCTGGTCCAAAATGCCAGGGCCGATTTTTTGTCCCAGTCCACCCCTGCATTGTACCATCAAGGGAAAATTGATTCAACCACCTAAACAATCTTTTCTGAAAGAATATTCCCGCACGATGTGATCCAACATCCCAAGACATGCCCCACCCTCCTCACTGCTATGCCACCCATACACAATACCTAGGGTATAGGTAAATCAGGTGTCTGGCAAATACCTCTGGGCTTGTACCATAAAGGGAAAACTGATTCAACCATAGTGTTAGTCTATGATCAGGCTATCAGGCTATTGTGGAAACAGTTTTGAATAACCTGTTGGTTCTGCAGATAACTTCTCATCAGGCAGAGATATGAGAAGAACTAGTGATGTGTCGGTCGCGAGCGAAAGGGCTCTCCGAGCTGGCTCTTTGAAGTGAAGGATCGGAGCCGGCTCCTGCCTGGGAGCCGGAGCGGGACCCGCTTTTTTTTTTTTTTTTTTTTTTTTCCTCTCGCCTTTTTTTCTGCTCAAGCCGCACGTGATTGGCCAACTGCGTGATGTGTATGCATTGAGCAGGAGGGGGAGGGGCGGGGGTTACGGGCACAGCGCACGCACACACACACACACACACACACACACACAGCCGTGACAGAGACAAAACGCTGGAAAGGTGAGAAAACGAGTGACCGCAGGAAATGCAGTAAAATTTGACATAAAACATGTTTTTGTACATTAGTAATTAATTTTACGCATAATTTTACATTATTTTGGTAAGAAATTAATGTAAGCAACAAAAAAATCTGAAAAGCCACTTGGGAGCCTAAAGAGAAGAGAGCCTAGCCGTCAGAGGAATTTCACTGTCTCTGTGGGTGAAACCATTTCAAAATTCGGGGGGCATGGTTGAAATTTGTAGGGGGCGGGGGGTGGCGGCGCATTTTAAAGAGTAAATAACGATAGATAGAAAGGAGACGAGGGCTGAGTTTCTGTGGGCAGATCACTGAATTTCAAAAATGTGTTTTAATAAATAAAATATATTAAAATAGGGTGGCAACTGGGGTGGCAAGATATATTTTTACAGTGGCAAGTGCCACTGTATGCCTCTCCGTGGAACCGCCACTGTCGCCACTGTCCGCACAGCAGCACAACACGAGGCAAAACTATCATGTCACCGAGGCAGAAACCCGCGTGCCCCCTGCATCTCTTACTACTGCTGCTACTGCTGCTCGGAGCGGGCCAGCAATGTCTCGCAGCCCGTCCGTTGCTCGTGTTCCTGATCGATGGGTTCCGCTATGACTACATGGATGACCTGCACGTGCTCCCCGGCTTTCGCGAGCTTGTGGACATTGGGGTGAAGGTGGACTACATGACTCCGGACTTCCCGAGTTTATCATACCCTAATTACTACACTTTAATGACAGGTAGTCTATCTATCTATCTATCTATCTATCTATCTATCTATCTATACAGAAGGCAGCACAGTGCAGACTGCTAATGAAGGAATGCTTTACAGTCTTTATGCTGCTTCTCTTCCATAGGCTAACCTTTTTCTGTCTCAACAGCTGACAAAACTGCTGCTGCGTTTGCATATTGTTGTATTTCACCCAGTAGATATGGCAGGTTTTTTTTTGTTTTCGTTATGTTTTCAAAGTCTTTTGGGATGTTAGTTACCTGTGTGAAGTATGTGTCTCTGATCCTGGTATAACTGGCAGGAAGTTAAGAAATACAGCTTGGTTTCCACCTCATTTTGTTTGCAGTGGACGCACAGTCTTCTCTTGGTAGCCATGTTTGCCTGTGATGGCCACTTTAGATGGCCAGGCTGTGCTCAGTGAATCTGTACATATTCGAGGAATTCCTTAGTTGTGGGTCAGTCACAGTTGTCAGGTATTCTGCCACTGTGTATTCTCTATTTAGGGCATAGCATTCTAATTTGTTCTGTTTTGTTCTGTTCTATCTATCTATCTATCTATCTATCTATCTATCTATCTATCTATTGCTATCTGTCTATCTGTCACTAGCCCACAGTACTAACACTAACACATAAAGTTGATCTACTCATAAATTAAGGCTGGGCAATCAGCCTAAAGAGGCTAATAAAATAGGCATATGAAATGAAACCTTATAAATGGTACTGAAATACAAACCACCTCAGATAAATACCAAAAGTGTCACAGCCACAGACACAATTGTTGAAATTCTTTCACAGAGCTTCTAGGCCTTCAACGCTGTTGCCCAACACACTTTTCAGAATACGACAAATACCAAAAAGTATATGACTTTCACACTGTTAATATGGGTTGCACCACACTAACTTATTCTTATGGAGATGATTTGATAAATATTTACATCTACAAACTGACAAGTGGAACTGTTTTGTAACTGACTCAACTGTGGTTGACATGTTCACAATACTTTCACAGAAAATATCATAATATACGTACTTCAAATGAAAAAGTGTTATGCCATGAACATTAAACAAAATGACCAAATGAGGTTGTTAGGTTCAGTAACTGATATCTCCTTCTCACTTGAAACTTACATTCAACATTCATATATATGCTTACCTCAGATGATTGCATTACTTACTACTACACCTGAAACTGTTATATCTGGAAGTTATGTCACAGCGGGTGATGCTGTAGTGACTTCCTGTTTTCAAAGGTCATTTTATTATCATCTTAAGATCAAGGTTTGAGGTTAGCATCAGTGGAGCAGAGTGTGGGGGTGAGAGTATGTTGGTGGAGGAGGTTGGTCAGTTAGGGTGGGACCAGGTTATTGATTTGTAGGTTTGTAGGTCATGAGGATTGTTGTAAAATGGATTCTCTGGGGGATGGGAAGCCAATGGAGCTTGGAGAGGACAGGGGCGATGTGGTCATGGGTCCAAGACTGGGTGAGCTGGTGGGCAACAGAATTTTGGATGTATTGGAGCTTATTGAGAATTTTTGTAGATGAACCATAAAGGAGACTGTTGCAGTAGTCCAGATGAGAGGTGATGAAGGTGTGGATGAGTGTTTCTGCTGCTGTGGAGGAGAGGGATGGCCAGAGGCAGACGGTGTTCTTTAGGCGTAAGAAGGCTGTTTTTGATGTTGTGTTTAACATGCTGGTCAAAGTAGAGGTTTTGGTCGAAGATGATGCCAAGATTTTGGATGTGGCGGGAGGTGGATACTGAGGTGCCGTCGATATTTAAGGTGATGTCGGGGGTAGATTTACAAAGAGATTTTGGTCCAATAATGATGATTTCTGATTTGTCACAGTTGAGTTTAAGGAAATTGTCTTGAAGCCAGGATTTTATTTCAGTGATGCAGTTGTCAGGGTTGAGTCGGTGGCAGATTTTCTTGGTGGAGATGAGGAGCTGGATGTCACCGGTGACCATGGGGGTGGATTATGTGACAGAGAGGAAACAGGTACACAACAAAGTGGTGGGGGCCGAGGACTGAACCTTGCGGGACACCTTGAGGGAGGGGACCAGTGGGGGATTTGTAGTTATTGATGGAGATGAATTGAAGTCTGTCAGAGAGATATGATTTGAACCAGTTGATAGGGATGTACCGATCCGATATTGGTATTGGTATCGGTCCCGATATTGAAGAAAATTCTAGATCGAATATCGGTGACAATGGGCCTGACACACAGGGGCTGATCTCTTCAGTCTATTTCTATGCTATAGGCGCTATGAGTGGCGTCATGCGCAAGCAACACACAGTGCTGAAGCACACATAATGTGGACCACATTGTTTTCAAAGCGGAGCGAGTGAAAGGTTTAGCTATCTGGAACTTTTTCAGACTACCTCAGCCTTCAAACTCGACGGCTACTTGCAATACCTGTGCAGTGAAAGCATCTAGTTGTAACACAACCAACTTAATCAAGCACCTACAGAGATTTCACGGCAGGGAGCACGCTGAGTTCATTAAGCTGAATAAACACACTGCAAAAACAGCATTTCAAGAGAGTAAAAAATTTCCTGTTTCGAGGAAATTATTCTTATTTACATTAGAAAAGTAATCTCATTTTCAGAAAATTTATCAAACTTTTTCTTAATAAGATATTCAAACTAATATTGAGCTAGACTTAACAAGTAACAAGCTACAACATTAGTTTGCTTAATATCAAAGCAGAGGAACAAGATTGTTTTCTTTATTTTAAGAGTAAGACCATTTTCATAATTTCTCAATTTAAGAATCTCATGACATTACATGAATTATGGTTTGTTAGTCTTTTTTTATTTATCATCAATGAGTATGAAAGACCCAGAAACAACTTGCTGCATTACATTTAACATTACTTTAAAGAAAATTGCAGTCTACCGTAGGGCTGGGCGATAAAATGATAACGATATGTCTCGCGATAGACACGTAATCAATATCAATAAAAAATGCGTTCGATAAAACATTCGATATTTTTTTTTCTTCGTCGGAAGACACAAGTTGCGAAGCAAGGTTGGTTGCATGAACAAAGGCACTTGCTCTCTGGTAACCTAGCAACGTAGGGAGTAATCACTGATAACTGGGAGTGACATGCTAATAGCCAATCATGTAACAGTATCATGTTCGGTTGCGCCATCGTTGTCTCGTGTTTGATTCTTCGCGAGGAGTGAGACGAGAAGTGAGCGCTGCAGCGAGCGAAGAAATTGTCGATAAAACAGGGAACGTCAGCTCGTCAGTGTGGCAGTTTTTGGGATTTTGTAAGTCAGACCGTAGTCAGACCAATGTAGTCTGTAAAGTATGCAAGACCGTCGTCCCTACCAAGACCGGTTAATACCACAAACTTGTTTTATCATCTTAGCCGCACTCACCCTTCGGAGCGCAGCCGTATTCACCAACGTCCAACAACATCCGTACTGCAGCACCACCGCACAAGCAGCAGACCACCATGCAGAGGTACTCTGCTTCAGCGCCTTATGACAAATCATCTAAAAGGCACAAAGACATAATGGAGGCAGTGGCAGATCATATAACTAAAGACATGCTTCCGCTGAGCACTGTGGAGAAGCCAGGTTATAAAAATCTCTTACACATGCTTGACCTCAATGTTATACCTGGCCGAAAGTACTTTTCTAAGGCTGCCATTTGTTTTCTATGTTACAGACGTAAAGTCTACCTCAGTTATGTATTTATCTCCTGGTCCTTATTTTAAATAGGTCCTAAAAAAAAATCAATAATTATTGATATCGACCAATATAAAACACTTATATCGTGATACAGTTTTCAGCCGTATCGCCCAGCCCTAGTCTACCGTGTACAGTCACACAGCAAAATACAAATGACTGCTGAATTACACTTGCATTGCTCACTTGGCAAAAATAGGAAAACTACAATTAAACATCTTTAAACCATTTGAAAAATGTAGTCTATATGACGAGAGAATACAAAAATGTTTTGCATTTAAATACACACTAAAGACAATAGTCTTTACTTGAGAGTAGGGCTGCATGATAGGAAAAATATGATATGCGATAGTTAAATATTGCAGTAACGATATTAATGGTGATGAACTGATATCAAAGTCAGTTCCGCTGCTTTCAGCATACTACTAACTTACCACTATTTACTTTGAGAATCAGCGAAAAATAACAAGGAAATTATTACGGCTGGATCCCAATAATCAACAAGTTGAACATTCAATCACTGGGTAGGTATTCAGTTTTCTAGTTTGATATTGGCATATATTGGTTTTCAGTAACGTTTTTTTTTTTTTTTTTTTTTGCATATTTTTGCCAATTTACAATATTACATCTTTGTGTAGTCCAACTACATCTCCCAGGTAATATTTTATAGGGACATACACCATGTCCTTGTGAGTAAAGCTGTAATATGGAGTAAAATCCACAAGGTTATCGGCAGATATCAGGTCCGTTGCTTGTGCCATGTTTGGAATCTCTATTTTGTATGCCATGTATTCTCTGTCACAACAAATAGTACACTGTAAAATATAATAAGTTGACTTTACTAAAAAAAAAATATGCAAACTTGCTGCCTTAAAAAAAATAATTTATGTTGACTTAGATGAATTAGATTTTATTAATTTAATAATTGTGAGTGTGCAGTACTCAAATTAACTTAAATAATTGGATTATAGTAACTTGATTATTTTGAGTTGGCAGTACTCAAATTAACTTAAATAATTGGATTATAGTAACTTGTTTATTTTGAGTGTGCAGTACTCAAATTAACTTAAATAACTGGATTATAGTAACTTGTTTATTTTGAGTTTGCAGTACTCGAATAAATCTCAATAAATTAGATTACAGAAACTTATTTATTGTGAGCTTCCAGTACTCAAGTGATAGGTTAATTATCTTTAGTTTTTCTCATCCATCATATTCAGGTCAACTTAATTTTCTTGACCTAGAAGAATTCTACAATAGAAGTTACAACTGCACATACTAATTTCATTAAAAACATATTATCTAACAGTAATGACCCCCAAAAACACAATGAATGGAGAACACTCATTGGATTAACTCAATGGAATTAAAATTTATTTTAAAATGCTCAACAATGCATTTAACGGGAGAATTAAAAGATATGGCGTCAAACTAGCTGCCCATTGCAACATGAGCTTGAGCTCTGGTAAAGCTAACAGGTCTGACTTCTCAGACAATATTAGTGATCAAAACTGGAACTACAATCAACATTGTTTCATGGTCTAAACCGCGCAGCAGTGATAAAACATACAAAACACAGAACTCTTTTTTGAACACACAATTCAGTTCAAATTCAAATTTCACTTGACCATTATGCCTGGAACAGTAAACAAGTCACCTTGTTTTTCTCACATCACCAAAAGAGTACATGCAAAATGTGTACTGGAGTTATACACTGCAAAAACCTAAAATCTTACCAAGAATATTTGTCTAATTTCTAGTCAGAAATATCTCATTAGTCTTAACCCTCATGCTGTCCTCCCTGGGAAAAGTCTCTAACATTTTTATGACATTCCTATAACTTTCCCTGGGGAAAGTCTCTAACATTGTCCATGACATTACTTCCCTCAAGTATGATGGCAGTAGAAATGGGCTGGAGGTGCACTGCATTTAGACCCTGCTGCTGAGCATCTTTGCTGACAAGTCAGCACCCCAACTGTCACTGAGGCGAGTACTTCTTCTTTTGCTGTATCCTGCAAAAGAAGCACACACAACTACCTTTTGAATCTCATTTTCTTTTGGGGAAAAAATCCCCTAGTGCAACCCTAAATTCATTCATGTGGTTTCTCCAAGTGTGAGATAGGAGAATTCACATCCTTAATTTAACTACATTATGTACTATAAACAAATTTACTAGGGATTCTGATAGTTAATGAGTGAGATCAGAATCCACCTGATTCTGATCAACTGAAAATAATTTTATTTTAAATATTTGACAACGCTATGAAATATATAATAAATATGATTTGTCAGTAAATTGAGATCAGTGGGTTTCTTTCTTCTTTCAATACATTACTTACAAAGAAAGTCTTGTAAACTTCACTGGAGTTGTCACCAAGTACAATAGGAAGGCCTTTGAGGACAACAGAGGGAAGTGCCGTTACATCTGGCGACTAAACACACAGAGAGAGAAGAGATATAAGTTAAGAACTTTGTAGCATTTTGAGGGGTGGGGGGAATATGTGTTGATAAACTGTTCTGTATTTCCTGTAATAGTGCAGGCTTATATTAGAGACAGGGCTTTAAGTTGTAAGTATATTTTGTAATATCTAAATACCTCATTTTACACATCCCATTTTCCCTGTTAACATTTTCTTTGTGTTAATAAAAACTCAACATTTCAATTAAATTTCAAATGAAATGCCCCTGTGCATGCATTTCATTGAGCAGAAAAAGCACTGAAATTTAACAAAAAGATGCTTGGATGAGTAGTTCACAATAACTGGTATAAGTGGTGTGAAATGACTTTAAAAAGCATGATTAAATTGTTGAAGTGATTAAGTTAGTGTATTTATGGGTATATATCATTGGTATGGTCACCAAAAGAGTACATCTGCCTCGCTTGCTCTCCACAGTAGCATGCAGCAGCAACACAACAGAGGTAGGTAGTGTGAATGGTATGTGACATGGGCCTAAGGTTCATTGAAACCACCGATTATGCTGGAGTGTAAATTACTCAAAATTTGGTAAAAATAAATAAATAAATAAATAAAAAATTTAGCTCCTACCTGAGCCGAAATCTATGGAGCCCCCTGGTGACATTGGATAAAAAAAAAAATAATGCGTGGCCACGAGATAGTTAATGTGTGGCCACGAGATAATTGGCCTTCAGTAAAAAAAAAAAAAAAGAATTATGTATTTTTTAAATAATGCGTGGCCACGAGATAATAACATGTGGCCATGAGATACTTCCCCTTCAGTAGTGGGATCTGTCAGTGGCGAAACTTGAGAATGGAGAATGTCATTGTAATTCATTCTAATATTAAAATAAAATGAAATTAATTTAAAATTGTCCATAATAACGCTCAACTCAGCAACACTCAAATCACTCTAAAGGTGGCAGATCCTGCTACTAAGGTTGAATTATGTCGTGGCCACGCATTATTTAAAAAATCTATACCTCATTTTTTTTAAAAATGTTTTTTTATTTCGTGGCCAAGCGTTATTATTTCGTGGCCACGCATTAACTATCTCGTGGCCACGCATTAACTATCTGGTGGCCACGTGTTATTTTTTTTCCAATGTCACCAGGGGGGCTCTGTAGAAATCAGCAGGCTGAAGCTGATTTCATTCTAGCACTAACTCTGTAAATAAATCACTTTCGACATTTTCAAACATTTTTAGGTGAGAAAGTAGCAGTTTAGATCCACAACGTGTCGTTAATTTGTCCAAATAACAACTGTTTACAGTTTTGTTTGGGCAAATTCGGCGCTACTCAACCTAGCCGTAGTAAGTAAAGCACTTCCTGTTACTTTCACAAAATAAAACACCTGTTAACGATAGAATTGGTGCTTTTATTTTGAAAACAGGAAGCGAACCTCCCCTCACTCTAGCTAACTTTGAAACCGCTTGGTAACTCGGTTTTAAAAACCTCTCCCACCGCCTAAAAAAGTTACGAGCCCTGTCTCTCAACTTAATGACCAAGAATTCAAAACGCCAAATTTCGCCAAAAACATGGTAGTCTACCATAAATTGTAGTATACATTTTTTTCTGAAAAATGTTGAAGTTACTGTCACGGTCAAATGGCATGCTTGCTAGCGGTGATATTTGATTTAACTGACACTCCTCCTCCCTGACAGCACAGTAGGCTACTACACTACAACAAGACAAATCGACGGTTTACAAAAGAGTAAAATATTTACTTACCAAATCAGTGTGCTAAGCACAAGTAATCCCACAATGCCGACAATAATTGAAAAAGGTGTTGGAAAGTGGAGGTGGAGGTGGAGGTGGGCAGAATGAATCGGTTGAAAGCGCGAAGTGGGTGGCGCAGATCTGCGCATGTCTGATAGAACGCCCAAAGGACACTGGGTACAATAAATGATTTTTTCTAATTTGACTTGACTGGGATACATCAAGTTAAGCAAGTTCTCCAACCCCAAATTAACACTTACTTATTTAAAAGTAGTGTTCACAACAGGTTGATGACAACTGAGTTTAGTTCACTTATCACATTTAATTAATTTGTATGTTAGCATTTACAGTGTACTGTGCAGCTTAAACTCAAAACAATATAATGTTGAATTTATTACATAGATATTTTTTACAAGCCCAAATTCAAGGAGATTATCAGAATAAACCGCACTCACATGCTAATGACTAATGACTTCTCCTGTATATATTTGTTGCCATTGAGATTTATCCACTTAACAGACACTGCATGGTTTACATCGTCATTTACAAGGAAGTCCCCCATTTTTTCTTTTAAATATGAGATGTTGCTTATTTCTGATGTCGGTCCCAGTTTACATTCATTTGAAAAAATAGGGTGTTCAGAACTGTTTACATTCTTATTAAAGACTTGCAAGCATTTTTAAAATTTAGTTTTGAGGCCCATTGTTTGAATAAGCAATGTTTCGATTTGAATCTCATGCATATGACGGACCATTGGACCCAGTAGTTTAATCTGAGATGGAGCGTGAATCAAATAATGTTGTTTTGGGGTGTTGCTGTTATCTGGGAAAAGGTTCTTTATGTGCTTTAAATGTTGTTCAGTGAGTACTTTCAATTTGTTTATAGTCTGAAGACCAATAACAGGAGCACATAAGATTTGAACGATCTCTATGAGTTCAAGAAGAACTGTATTCAGTACCTTTTACTGTGTCGATCAGAAATGGCAGTATTTTTAGTAGAACAATCATTTGCCCTGAGGATTGCTTCAGTGTGAAGCCAATGTGTTGTAGGCTATTGGGCTTGGTTTATTTCTAACAGCAAGTGGAGAGTAGGGAAATCCAATTAATGCTGCATTGAAAACATCCAAATCAACTTTTCCCAGTTACCAGTTTGCTCCTTCTGTTGATCCCAAACGTAATTTTTAAGCTACCTCTGAGATGCTCAGTGTTGACCTTTTCAGTGTCACTACACTGCTGAACATGTCTTTCTATTGTCCGTTCCTCAAAGTTGTCCTCTGCAAAAATACATTTGAATGTCTTCAAATGAACATTTACACTGCCGACTTACAATAAGAAAAACCAACACCCTCTTTAAATCCACAAAGTTCATGGTGAGCTATGAACTTTGTGGCTCAAGTGTGTCCACATATTGAAACTACTGCTCCAAATATTTCCCGTTCAGCAATCCCAGTTTGAATTTTAACTCGCTAAACTCGTCATAGAGCATTACTAAGTCCTTGTGGCATCTCCCCAAAATTGCATCAACTCCACATTCAGAGAGCTTGCTCTTCTTTGCAATGGCAAGGAGGCGAATTTCAGCTAGTTTCGATCTATACTTAGGATTAATGTTTCCCAGGGCTGGGTAGAAAATAAAGGATGGGATTTCATGAGTTTGCCATCAATAATGTCATACAAATACCGACTTCTGTGTTCCCATGTTTCATCTATCATTGCCAAGACTCTGGGATGGGATAATAACTGTTCCAAACTTTTGATCAGAGGTATATAATGAAAACATTTATGTGTAGTAGAGAGGAATCTTTTTTCCCTTTTTTCTGCTAGCAAGCAGTATATTCAATAATACCTTCCTCTGACTCCACAAAATTGAAATTCTCCTTAGTCACACTGTCTTGCCTGTAGGTTGTTGAAACAGACATAAATGGGTCCTTAATCCGGTCAAATACTGCCATAGCCTCCATTTCAAGTTCACGTCCTTGATGTTGCTGAAAAACTGGTTGTAGCTGACTCCTCAGGCCTGTCACTAACAGAGCTTGGTACTGCTGCATTGCTGCCAAGATGTCTTTCACACCACTCTGAAAACAGTGCAGATGGGACAACAAATTATATCACTGTCCAGTATTAAGAAATAATTTTTGAGAATTCCCATAAGAGACTATGCTACCCCTTATACAAGAATTAATAAAACAAGGATAAATATCTATTGTTACTGTGTTGCAGTAAAATTTTGTTTATTTTTACTGAATTTGAATTGACATATAAAACTAAATAACTGATGTTTGAATGCAAGTATGTTTATGAAATAATAAGAGAATGTTTTTTTCACAGGCCTACTGATTCTGCAGAAATTGCCATTCTGACAATTTTAGGGCCATATCCTTACAATAATAATTTCAGATTTGTTCCAAAAAAAATTAGAAAACCACAGGGAAAAACTAATGTTAATAATCTTGCATTGAAGAAAGACAAACCTGTGAAACATTGTGTTTTTCTCTTGCAGTTTACACAATGGCAGTAGCTTGCCTGGTCAGAACATCATGGCAGGAGTCCTTTAACAAAAGAGTATTTTAAGTGTATGTAATACCTTATTGAACAAAGATTAAGTCAAGTAATTGAACATTATTGTATGGAGAAGAAAACTGTTAACAGGCTTACCGTAGATTGGCATGATGAGGGGCCATCTGCAGGCAGACTTGGTAAATCCAGGATATTCAAAGTTGTATTTGAGGTACCATCAACACAATCTGGGACAGAGCAGTGTCCCGTGGAGGGGGGATGATGCTATTTAAGCCAGAGTACAATGATACAGTATTGTCAAAGGCACCAGAATGCTCTGGATCGACGTTGCTGACATTATTCACTGCCGATGGGGGTTCCCTTCGCGGGGTTGCTACCGTCGTCCTCTCCCACCCTGGTAGGGTGCAGTCACAGTCAAGGTGCTCAGAGTGGGTTCTTCGAATATGATACCAAAGTGAGTTGTAGACTCGATACTCTAGTACAACCATCGATTCCACAAACAACCCGAATGTCTTGACTACGACTATGGGCAGAATTTATAAGACTCAATAGATTTGAGGCTCAGAGCCACAAACACAAAGCAGATAACACAGCGCCAAATCATTTTCTCTGTTTTTCTGGCCTAAGCTGCCTAGCTGACCTGGGACATTGACGTCTGAGCTAAGTCATTGTCTTGTTTCCCAGGACCCACTGCCACCTAAGTTTAATACATGAGATTATGTCAAGAGGTAGTTAAATAATTCAGCGCCTTACAACAAGAAAAAGGACTAGCCATCTACAAATAATCACAAACACATTACCACTTATCAATAACTGTTCATTCAAAAACCCTAATTTAAAGTTAATCATTTTTTGTGAATGCAAAGAAAACTTATTGACCTATATGGCCACCCCTGTGGAGAAGATGCTATAATCCAATAAATTGCGTTGATGATTGATGTGACTTTGAATATTGGACTCAACCAACCGCCGAGGAATGAAGACCCGCCCTACTCCACTGTATTCTGCCTCTGATTTGGTGTACACCGATACTTTAACCTATCCCTAACCAACTCACTCCTCCTCATATCAATGTTGTTGGAGGTGAAGTTATCGCTATCTTTTTTTTCATTTAGCAAGGAGAGCGCCAAGAAGATGTCTGCCGCTCACCTGCCCGCATACTTTCTGCTGCTTCCTCCCGAGTGTTAATTGTTCTGAAGTCCTGTTTGTGCATGTCGAGTTATGGATGAGCTGGACGACGTTGCTATTTTCTCACTCAGAGGTATGCTTTATGGGTTTCTTATATTTTGTGTGAATGTTATGCTAAGTTTTGCATTGCTAACCTAGCTTGCCAAGCTTCAGGCATGGGCTGACCTGACCGGTAGCTTTTAAAAGTTAAGGCAAACTATGCCTAAAATGTGCCGTTATATTTTTACACTTTTACATGTTAATGAATGAAACTTTTTTTTTCTTTTCTTTTGTGAATCGAAGTAACAAAGATGCTTTTGAAAAGGTTGTAGAGATTAAATATTTTGCCTAAAATAACTGGTAAATTTTAGTAATCCAGTCTGTGTCTTGGATACTTATGGAAATTGAATGTTTACATTATTGTTATTTCAGTGAAACTAAGAAAAAATTACTCTTGTTTAAGGTAAGACAGAATGTAAAGGTACGGAATGAGATTCATGAGATGAATGCATTGAGGAAAAAACTTAAGAATATGTGAGTTAGATGAAATATGTTTCCAAAGTCAATAATAATGAAAATAGTACAGTAAATAACAATCAGAATTCTTTGACGTTTATGGCAGACATGAGACTAAAAGTTCTGCATTACATGTAAATGATATGGTATATATGTTACAGTTAAAAATATTTGCAGTAAATTCATTGTGTATACAGCCTTGATACAAAATATATGTTGTGTATAACATCAGAACACTATGCTAATAACCCTTTAGTGCCATAATGTAAATATGAGTTGGTGAGCAAAAAATCTCATCTCCTGTGTGCACAAGGCTCAATGAATTTACAAATAACCTTAGTGTCTTGCTTCAAACTGTAACCCATCTATCTTTCAGCTGCTAATATTGCAGAGGACTTACTGCCGTCACTTACTTGGGAGGACATCAAAGATCTCTTTCTTGTCCCAAAAAGCAATATGGTGTGTTGTGAACAAAGATGAAAAGGTCAGTTCTTTGTCTTTTACAGTGACAAAACAAGTGCACTCCTCTACACTATTAACAAACTGTAAAGTTATTACATTTCTGGTCCACTTCACAACATTTGTTATTTTTAGCCAAAGAAATGGGCTGAAATATTTGACTGATTAACAGTACTGAAAGGTTCACATGTAAGAGCTTAGAACACAATTCTATTAAATTGAAGTAGTGTGCTTTTTTCTGTTGTAAATGATTTTAAGCCTGTTCAGCAGTGTAAAATGAAGTGCTTATGCAAAAATTTTCAAATTCTCTAAAAGATAATGCATGTTCATTTGAACAACGTGCAAATACACAATCTATGACAGAAAGTTAAGCTTTGAAATATCTGAAGTGCAAATGTATTTCAGGGAGAGAGTGCTGCTGAAATACAACAACCATCAGATGCTGGAAGCGCTGGCCTTTCAATGGAGAAGCCCTATACTTCGGAGATTATGACTATGTCCAACCCAAAATACATAGTTTTCACAGACAGTGAGCTTGAGCAGGCACGACGCTCCTACTTTTAGCAGAAACAGCTGGGAACCAAGCATGTGGTGGCCTTGTCGAAGGACCTCTTCTGCCTACTCATAAGAAACACTATGACCAATATGATTTCGATTACAAGAGCCACAGATGACCCCAGATATCCCAACAAACATGAAGTCGATGCCATGGCAAAGCGATTAGTGGAATACTACCCAATGATAAAAGTCATCAAACTGTGATAGGGTAAGTAGTTTTTGGTCATTATTGTTTGTTGTTGATATTTATGGCAAAAGAAACTATATTTCTTATTATTTACAATGTAATTGTCAGGAGAATGTTGCAAAAAAGCTCAGGAAGAGACTCTCAAATGTCCGAAGTCCAAAGAAGGCCAAGGTTCTCCCTTTGGGGAAACCACGACAGGATAGGGAAATCGATGCAGATGTTACAACAAGTGACTATGATGGTGATTCTAGTGCATCAACCATTATTCTGGAACGGTCACCTCCAGCCAGCAGCCCAGTGCAGTGTTGGTCACCTCCAGCCAGCAACCTGGTGCAGCGGCAGTCAACTCCAGCCAGTAGCCCAGTGCAGCGCCAGTCACCTGCAGCCAGCAGCCCAGTGCAGCACAGGACAGCAATGATGAAGCATGTAATCATTGCATTTAATAAACTCTGTATGCATTTCTGGGTGTTTGATGAATAAAACGAGAAATGTTAATATTCCAGTGTGCAATGTTGCAATAAATTGTAGGTATGAATGGATGTTGGTCTATTAATTTGTTCATTTAGAAAATAGTATTTCTGACATCCCCCTCTCTTCATTTCTCCAGCTGGTTCAGTTGGCCACCTGGACAGCCTGAAGACCCAGGCAAGACACTACAAGACTCTCCGAAAAACGTACAAGTCGAAGAAGCCAAACAAAGCTGCAGTAACTCATTTGCTGAACCTTGAGTTTGAGGTTAGAAGTCGCTTCATTACCTCCGATGTTTTAAAGGAGCAAGACAGAGTGACGAAGACTCTAGGGGCTTATCCATGTTTCAGAGAGGTGCATCACGTAAGTAAATGCTCCTTGTAATTATTTGTCACATTTCCACTCTTCTCAGTACAAATTTTAGTGCAAAATGTATTTATTTATTCATATTTCACACAATCATAATAGAAGTTATCTGAGGGACACTTTTCATGTAGAGGCCACAGTCCAGAGCTTTTATTTAAGTATTTGACCAGAACCAGCAATGGAGATTATTTTGTTTTCATAAATTTCCTGTCAATATTTGATTTTATTTTTTAGGGCCTGGATGAGCTGCAGAAAATTATTCAACCAAGCAATCGTCATTGCATCTCTGAGATGAAGGACAGATGGGACAGCTTCTATGCATAGGTCCAGTTTTATGGTGTGATGAAGAAAGCTATGAAGCCTCCAAAAAACCCTGAGAGGAGGTGAGACCACAATTCATTGATTTATTAAGTTTATTGTTCAATTTTTGTTAAGATCTTATGATGAGTGGTTGTTTATGCTACTTCCTTGTTCTGTGCCTCTTATCTCAAACCAGTGGAGCATGCTATGGCTGTTTTCAGAGCCCTGCCACTTCTCTTTCCATCCAGTGCCATGCTACCTAGAAAGCTGGGAACAAACAGAGAGGCCCTTTTCCATTGTCCTAAAGGGAAGACTTAGTGCATTTTTTGTATGTTTTGGAGTTTGTCATATGTCTCATTCTTGTGAATGTCATACCTCAAGAACGTCATGATGGAATTTCTTGAAATTTGGCACCAAAGTTTGCTTGGGCTTGATGATCTACTCATTAAATTTGGAGGTCAAAGGTCAAGGTCACTATGACTTCAAGTTTGTCCCTTTCTTGTCAACATCATATGAAGCATTCAGAAAATTTATTCAAAGTTGTCTCAAGTGTTCAATTGAACTAAAGAATGAACTGATTATATTTTGGGGATCAGTTGTTAAGGTCAGCGTGACCTGAAGTTTGTCCCGCTCTTGTGAACATATCTCGGGAATTCCATGAAGGAATTTCTTCAAATTTGATAAGGGGTTAACTGATTAGATTTTGACATTTGGTCTCGTACTGACTTGGTGTCACTAATCCTGGGTGTCCACCTTGACATTATGTCATTGTATCTTCTGTGCTGCTGGGTTGAAGATGTTTGTAACACATCAACATTTTAGAATCTGTAGCTTCTTTGCGGCAACATCCACATTTGACGCATTGTCAACTTAGCTGATTGGTGGAGGCATACAGCATAATTCTTTAATTGTAGTTGACCAGGTTGATAAATTATGATTAATATTATTCAGTGTCTGTTCAAGTAACAATGTGTTACTGGTGTTTTTCTAATCTACTTTGACTTTTGTCATCTAGACTTCAGAAGACCCTGTTGCTTTCCTGCGCCAACAGACCCTGTCTTGTCTAATTGTGCCTGTGTCTGAAGAGAACTGCATGATTGCCGTTGGAAGCACACCAGTGAGCACCTTCGACAGAGAGAGGTTTGATGAGGAACTGCTCTACCACATGGCATTTTATTATGCCCTGTACTTCACTTACCCAAAGTGTATTTCAACACTGTTATCAGTGTTGCAAACCGAAATTCTCCAAGACTCCATCCATGACCAACATTAAACAGCCTCCTGCAAAAAAGCCATTGACAAGTGGAAGCCTTTCATTGAGTGAGTTATTCTATCTCTGTCATGCTATCCTTCTCTGCAACACGTTCTCTCTGTCACTATCTTGACCTGGGAGTTTTGTCTAAAAAAGTTGTTAAAACATGTTAGTCACACATTATGTTTGTTCATTTCAAATTTGTTTCTCAGAGATATCTTTTTCTGACCTTGGTGTTAAAAAAGCCCCAACTTCTTCTAAATCTGTTGATGATTGATCTGATACTTACATCTGTAAGTATTGTAAGTATTGTAAGTATTGTCTGTAAGTCTGTAAGTATGATTGATCTGATACTTATGTCATAGAGAAAGTTGCCTTGTCACATACAAGGAATTTGTTGTGGTGAAGTTGGTATATGACACATCTACTAAAAATAAGAGTACAAAATATAACAATATAAATATATATGCACAAGTCTGTTTTTTTGTTTGTTTGTTTATTTTTTCCGGAAACAGTCTGTTTTTTCAGAAAGAAGTCCAAGCTGAGCATTGATGTAACGCAAAGCGTTGTGTCTATGTCAATGTGACAAGATGAGCCAGAGGTGGAGTGTGAAGAGTGTTGGGGGGGTTCCGGGCCTTGTTGATAAGACTGACAGCAGACGGGAAAAAACTGTTCTTGTGGCGTGAGGTTTTGGTCCTGATGGACCGCAGCCTCCTGCCAGAGGGAAGTGTCTCAAAGAGTTTGTGTCCAGGGTGAGAGGGATCGGCCACAATCTTTTCTGCACGCCTCAGGGTCCTGGAGGCGTACAGGTCCTGGAGAGATGGGAGATTGCTGCCAATCACCTTCTCTGCACACCGAATGACACGCTGCAGTCTGCCCTTGTCCTTGGCGGTGGCAGTGTACCAGATGGTGATGGAGGAGGTGAGGATGGACTCAATGGTGGCTGTGTAGAGATGCACCATCATTGTCTTTGGCAGGCTGAATTTCTTCAGCTGCCGTAGGAAGTACATCCTCTGCTGTGCTTTCTTGATGAGGGAGCTGATGTTCGGCTCCCACTTGAGGTCCTGGGAGATGATAGTTCCCAGGAAGCGGAAAGACTCCACAGTGTCAATAGTGGAGTCACAGAGGGTGATGGGGACAGGTGAGGCTGAGTTCTTCCTGTAGTCCACAACCATCTCCACTGTCTTTAGAGCGTTGAGCTCCAGGTTGTTCTGGTTGCACCAGGTCACCAGATGGTCAACCTCCCACCTGTAGGCAGACTCGTCACCATCAGAGATGAGTCTGATGATGGTGGTGTTGTCCGCAAACTTCAGGAGCTTGACAAACTAGTGACTGGAGGTGCAGCCGTTTGTGTACAGGGAGAAGAGCAGAGGAGAAAGAACACAGCCCTGGGGGGATCTGGTGCTGATGGTCTTTGCGTCAGAGACATGTTTCCCCAGCTTCACGCACTGTTTCCTGTCAGACAGGAAGTCTGTAATCCACCTGCGAGTGGAGTCAGGCATGCTCAGCTGGGAGAGCTTCTCCTGAAGCAGAGTTGGGATGATGGTGTTGAAGGCAGAGCTGAAATCCACAACAGGATCCTAGCATAGGTTCCTGCGGAGTCCAGGTGCTGGAGGATGAAGTGGAGGGCCAAGTTGACTGCATCGTCTACAGACCTGTTGGCTCTGTAGGCAAACTGCAGGGGGTCCAGGAGAGGATCAGTGATGTCTTTGAGGTGTGAGAGCACAAGGCGCTCAAAGGACTTCATGACCACAGAGGTCAGGGCGACAGGTCTGAAGTTGTCCTGTGGTCCTTGGCTTCTTGGGAACAGGGATGATGGTTGAAGACTTGAAGCAGGCTGGCACGTGACATGTCTCCAGTGAGGTGTTAAAAATGTCTGTGAACACTGGAGACAGCTGATCAGCGCAGTGTTTCAAGGCGGACGGGGAGACAGAATCCGGTCCAGCTGCTTTCCGGGGCTTCTGTCTCCTGAAGAGTTTGTTGACGTCCCTTCTCTTGGATGGAAAGAGTCATCACTGAGATGGAGGGGGAGGGGGGGCCTTTAAGGTGGGCATTGCTGGAGGTGACTGGAGCTGGAGCTGTTGGGAGGTGTTGTGGGGGATGGTTGCTGGACTGTCCCTTTGTCTTTCAAAGCGGCAGTAGAACTCGTTCAGGTCGTTGGCTAGGCGTCGATCGTTGATGGAGTGGGGGGCTTTAGGCTTGTAGTTGGTGATCTGCCTGAGCCCTGCCAGACAGCCGCAGGGTCGTTAGCTGAGAACTGGTGTTGGAGCTTCTCAGAGTACAGTCCTTTAGCCTCTTTCACCACCTTGCTAAACTTGTACTTCGACTCTTTGAATCTGTCTTTGTCCCCACTCCTGAAGGCCTCTTCCTTTGCCAACCTTAGCTGTCTGAGTTGGGCTGTGAACCAGGGTTTCTCGTTGTTGTAACTCACCCTGGTGGTGATGTAACACAGCAGTCCTCACAGAAACTGATGTAGAATGTCACAGCCTCTGTGTACTCATCCAGACTGTTGGTAGCAGTCCTGAACACATCCCAGTCAGTAGAGTCCAAACTCGCCTGGAGATCCTCCACAGCCTCGATGGTCCACTTCCTTGATGTCCTCACTACAGGTTTGCAGAGCATTAGTTTCTGCCTGTACGCAGGAATCAGGTGTATCATGACGTGGTTAGAGTGGCCCAGTGCAGCACGGAGGATGGCGTGATAAGCATCCCTGACTGTGGTGTAACAGTGATCCAGAATATTCTCCTCTCTGGTCGGGCATTTGATAAACTGTTTGTATTTAGGCAGTTCGTGGGTGAGGTTACCTTTGTTAAAGTCCCCAAGGATAATAACTAAAGAGTCCGGGTTGGTTTGCTCCACACACAGTATCTGGTCGGTGAGCATACGCTGTGCGTCCTGCACGTTGGCCTGCGGCGGGATGTAAACTCCGACCAGAATGAATGAAGCGAACTCACGGGGTGAATAAAAAGGCTTACAGTTAATGATGAAAGATTCCAGGTCAGGAGAACAGTGCTGCTGGATTACTGTTACGTCGTTGCACCAACCACTGTTGATGTAGAAACTGATTCCTCCACCTTTAGTTTTGCCGAAAAGTTTGTGTCTCTGTCCATGCAGTGGAGTTGGAAGCCAGCCAGCTGCAGCGCAGGGTCCGGTATTAATCCACAGAGCCACGTCTCGATGAAGCAGTTGCAATTCTTCCAGTTTGTTGGGCAGTGAATGCACGTTAAAGAGAAATATTCCCGGTAATGCCGTGCGTAATCCGTGCCGGCTAAGGCGCACGAGAGCGCCTGCCCGTGTTCCTCTCCTCCGACGTTTCACTTACCAGTATGCCCAAAATTTCCACTGTTGGGAGCAGAAATTTAGGAAATAAATCCTCTGGTGTTGCTCCCCTGATGTTCACGAGCTCCTCTCTGGTGAAAGAGCTACGGGTACCGTCACAAAAAACAGGTTTAAAACACAACACAAAACAAAACAACGCGCACCAACACACCGAGGCAGCCGTCCGCGGCGCCATCTTGATTGTCCTGTCTTTGATGGACTGTGAATTACTTTTCTACCGCTTTGTTGGTGAGTTTTTCAATGTTTCAATAAAAAAGAGCAAGATCCAAGAATGCTTCTGGTGCCTTGATTTAAGATAAAGTCACTTACTTTTATTATCCTGATTGAAGAAAAGTGTGTCTTATTGTAAGATTTTTTTATATTATTTATTAATATTATTATGATTAATATTTATTTCATTTTATTTTAGTTTACATTGGATTTTAAATTCTTAATTGCATTGATTGAACCAGTTACACTTGTTGTTATATATTTTTTTTTACATGTTGTTTGACAAAGCTAGAGAAGCTATTGGTTTAAGATTGTTGTACTGGTGCATAGTTATTAAGTAAGTAACTCAGTACATTTATATCTGTTTGTTTTTTTTATATATATATATAAAAATAGGGAAAAAATGTTTAAGTCAAGTCTGATGCACAAAAGAATGATCCCAGTGTTTTTCACACAATGAGCATTTGTTAGGTAATTCAGCGCTGCTTTTCTGTATCGGTATCGGCTGATTACTAAACCTCAGATATTGGTATCGGAGGTGAAAGAAGTGGATTGGTGCATCCCTACCAGTTTAGGTAGGGATGCACTAATGCACAGATGCACAGATATGAAAGGTAGTTTCCAGTTGGGAGTGATTGGTGGTGTCAAAGGCAATGCTGAGGTAAAGGAGAATAAGAGTGTTGACGTTTCCAATGTCAGAAGAGAGGAGGTCATTGGTGATATTAAGGAGGGCAGTTTCAGTACTGTGATTTGAGCAGAATCTGGATCGAAATGTTTCGTATATGTTATTGGTGGAGAGGTGGTCTTTTATTTGAGAGGCTACAGCACGTTTCAATACTTTGGACAGAAAGGGTAGGTTAGAGAATACTCTGAAGTTATTTGGGGTGTCGGAGTTGAGTCCAGGTTTTTTTTAGGATGGGGGTGATGCAGCAATTTTGAGAGATTGGGTTTGCTGAGCCTGACTGAATCAGTTGAGAGTCATAGGTGGATCGGGCATGAGAAAGGGCATCTTTGTATTGCTGCAAATGGTCTTTGTAGGCTTCCAAATGAACTGTGAGGCCTGTTTTGATTTGCAGAGTCTTTCAAGTTGCTGGGCAATCAAGCTGAGTTTGAGGGTGTACCAGGGAGCAGAGTGATTGAAGAAAACTGTTTTGGGTTTGATGGGTGCAAGCTGGTCGAGGCAGGAGGAGAGAGTGCAGTTGTAGTAGTCAGTGAGGTTGGAGGGGCTGTGAAAGTCAGTAAAGGGAGAAATGGACATTTTTTCAGAGAGGGAGGACGAGAGTGAGGTACGGTAAACAGAGTTGAGTTTATGGAAGGTAAGTATGTGTTTTTGCTGGGTTGGGAATATCAGTGGTCATGGTGATGGCTAAGTGGTCAGAGATGGTGAGGTCGGAACCAGGCAGATGATGTAGGGTGAGTCCAGTGGAACAGACAAGGTCCAGAATGTGACGACGGTTATAGGTGGGAAAATTTACATGTTGAGTGGAATTGAAGCAATTGAGTATTTCGGTGAAGTCGGTGGTTGTTGTTGAGTCTGTGGAGTCAATGTGGATGTTGAAATCACCAAGTAGGAGTATTGAAGGGGAGAAAGAACAGAGCTGAGTCAGAAAGTCGAGGAAGTCAGAGAGAAATGATGGGTGTAGTTTTGGGGGAATGGTAGACAACTGCCATAATTAATTGTATATGGCCAGAGAGCTTAAATGCAAGATGTTCAAATAAGGGAGCAGGCAAGATGGAGATGAGGCTAGTTTTGATATCTTTGTATTGCGGCAATTCCACCACCTCGGCCCTCAGTGTGTGGTTTGTTGATGTATGAGAATCCACTGGTGTAGTGAGGTTGAGTAATAGATAATCCAGTGATTGTTGCCATGTTTCAGTGAGGCGGAGAAAATCTAGATTAGGTTAGATTGAACTTTATTGATCCCTTTGGGAGGACCCCTCAGGGAAATTGGAGTTCCAGCAGCTCAAAGCGATACAGATAAAAAGGTAATAAAATATAACAGAAATAGAGAAAAATCTGAGAAAAATATCTGCTATACAATATATACAATGATGAAGTGAACATTAGTACACCGGTAAGTGTCCCAGTGCTCCTTCCCTTTCCACTAGGAATGGGCGATATTTTACCGTTTACGATATACTGTCAAAAAATTTCCCCACGGTAAGAATTTGTCATCTCGCGGTAAGAACGATAAATTCCCATTGTGACGTTATGTGTGAGCATGAGCAACCACGCACTCGCAGCCCAGCTCACGTGTAGAACAAAAACAAACATGGCGGAAGGCGGAGCTGACAGTGAGGAGCTCGTTGTTAAACGAGGCTCCAGCTCCATTATCTGGAACTGGTTTGGATATAGGAAGGCTGATATAGAGCAAACCTCTGTAGTAGTATGCAGTGGGAAAAATGTGAGTGCGAAAGATGGCAACACTAGCAATTTGTTCCACCACCTCAAACACCAGCACAAACCAGAATACAATGAAAGCCAGAGAATGTGGACGGATGCAGCAGCAGCGGCATCTTCAGCCAGAGCCTCTGGAAAGAAACCCCCTACCCAGACGAAACTTGCCAACGCATTTGCTCATTCCATACCAAATGGTAAGGAAAACAAACGATGGAAAGAATTAACGGAGGCAGTGGCGTTTTGCCTGGCTAAAGACATGTTGCCACTCCGAACTGTGGAGAAAGAAGGCTTCAAGTGAATGATCCATAAAATGGACCCTAGATACAACATGCCCTCAAGGAAGTATTTTTCCAAGCCCTGTCTAAGATGTATGATGAGTGCCGTGATGGCTTACAAACAACGCTGTCTACAGTGGAGTTTTTTGCTTCAACCACAGACATGTGGAGTAGCCAAGCGACTGAGCCGTACATTAGCCTCACAGTCCACTACATCACGAGTGATTGGAGTTTGAACAGCTGTTGCCTCCAGACGAGTTTTTTCCCCGATGACCACACGGGTGAAAATATTGCGAGTGGTCTGAAGCAATTTCTGCAAGAATGGAAACTGGATGAGACCAAACAGGTGTGCCTGACCACAGACAGTGGAGCTAACGTGGTCAAAGCAGTCGCCCTGAACCACTGGACGAGGCTGTCCCGCTTCGGTCATAACCTGCACATTGCGATTGGTGAGTAATTCTTCTCTATTCTCTGTCCTTGCACTGGGGCTGAATGATTAATTGAATTTAAATTTAAATTGTTATTTGAAACGTTGCAATTAGCTAATCGCAAAGGCTGCGATATGGAACATGCATGATGTAACGCGGCTGACCCAGGGCAGTGAGAAGAAGAGGGAGCGGTGTTGAAGCGAGCGGCGACTCGTTCAGTGACAGAGCGGAGTCAGTAATAGTGAGCCAAAAGTGGTCACAACTGTGCTTAAACTTTTCAAAACTTGACACAGACAACGCTTGCTGCTGTCTATGTGATGTGAAATGCAAAGCTGGCGAGGGCAACACGTCCACTGTCCAGACTGTGCTGTGGTGTGTGTCGTTGTCTGTGGTGCTCCAGTTTTGAGTTCGTTCCAATCATAGCAGTTCGAACTTGTGGTAGTTAATGGAAAAAAAAAAAAAATTGGAATTAGATATTTTCCCCAAATCGTTTAGCCCTACCTTGCACTACATGTTTTCAGACATGTAAGTGAAATCATTGTGCTGTTTTCTTTTTTAAGGTTGTCTTTGTCCATTTTGTATTATTATTTTCTGTTTTGTCTATTTCATATATATATTATCTGCATGTTTTAAACTTATATAATATAATATAATATAATATAATATAGAAACTGCAGCAAGGTGGCGCAGCAGGTAGTGCGCGTGCCTCACAGCAAGGAGGTTGCTGGTTCGAACCCTGGGTCGGGCAGGGCCTTTCTGTGTGAAGTTTGCATGTTCTTCCCATGCATGCGTGGGTTCTCTCCGGGCACTCCGGCTTCCACAGACCAAAAACATGCTCGTTAGGTTAATTGGTCTCTAAAATTGTCCGTAGGTGTGAGTGTGTGAGGTGTCTGTGTATGTAGCCCTGCGATCGGCTGGCGACCGGTTCAGGGTGTACCCCGCCTCTCGCCCATTGCTAGCTGGGATAGGCTCCAGCCCCCTGCAACCCCGAAATGGGATGCGCGGGTAAAGAAGATGAATGAATGAATGAATAATATAGAAACTTAATACAAACACAATTCTGGAACCACTTATTTGAATTTTCATTTATTGTTTTGTTGTTTTACAGAGAAGCATGAGGGACAGCAGGTTGACAGAGCTGTGGGAGTTTGTAAGAAGATTGTCAGCTTGTTCTCACACAGTTGGAAGAGGCAACGGGCTCTCAATGCTGCACAAGAAGAGCTCGGCCTTCCTCAGCATAAACTGGTGACTGAATCTCCAACACGATGGGGATCCGGGCTGAAAATGATTCAGCGGCTGCTTGAGCAAGAAAAGGCCATCACACAAGTCTTGGCTGCCGAACGATCAACCAGGCATCTGGTGCTTAAGTGGCAGGACACTGATGTCCGTGATGCTGTCAGCAAGGCATTAGGGCCTCTCCTTGATTTCACTGATGCCCTTTCCTCAGAGAATTATGTCACAGTGTCGTTCTTGAGGCCTATTCTTCACCTTTTCAGCAGTGAGCTACTGCAGGAGAAGGATGAAGACACAGATCTCACCAAGACCATTAAAAAGTCAGTACTGGACTATGTGACGGCCAAATACAGCGATCCAGATGTTGCAGAACTGATCAACATGGCATCATTTCTTGATCCACGCTTCTGCACTCAGCACCTGAGTTACCCAACAGAAGGAAATGGTTGTTACATTTTGATATAACAGTTGACTATTATTTATTAAATGAGTCGAGTATTATGTATGTGAAAAATTGCAATAGTATCTAATTTGTGGCATGTTCCAGCCACAGGTTAATTTGCACAGACATATTTTATTTATATCAGAAGAGGTCGTCACTGATTGGATTTAATTTCCAGTGAACTTTTGTTTATGTGTCCTGTTTCTTAATTTATCAGGTTGTATTTGAAGTTACACTACTTTGTAATTTTATAAGCTAAGAAAACTTGAAGGACAATGTTTGTTTTGCTGTTTGCACTGTTACCCCACTGTTTGTGCCAAAGAGTTTGAATAAATGTTGAATCAGTTCTCACATTTCAAACTTGTTTGATTTGAGTCATTACAGTTTTGCAGTACAGGTGTACTAATTTACTTAAACTTAATTGGTGTAGTTAAGTAGCATTTAGTATTCTTTTAGAGCAGTGTTTTTGGGGCTCCAAAGACTGAATGTGGTGATAGACTCATAGTCAATGAGGTGGAGTTGAATTGGTATTTGTTATCGTCACTTTTATCATTATCGGGATAAATGCCAGAAATTATCATGATACATTTTTTTGTCCATATCGCCCATCCCTACTTCCCACTCTCTGTCCCATGTTACCTCCTCACCCCCGAGTGAGGAGTTGTACAGTCTGATGGCATGAGGGACAAAAGAGTGTTTCAGTCTGTCCTGCGCTTGGGAAGGAGCAATCTTCCACTGAACAGGCTCCTCTGGTTACTGGTGACGGTGTGCAGAGGATGCCTGGCATCATCCATAATGTTCAGCAGTTTTTACAGCATCCTCTTCTCTGCCACTGTCACCAGAAAGTCCATCTTTGTGGCGACCACTGAGCCGGCCCGCCTGATCAGTTTGCTCAGCTTGGATGTGTCCTTCTTGGATGTGCTGGCCCCCTAGCACACTACTGTGTAGAAGAGGACACTGGCGATCACAGACTGGTAGAACATCCACAGGAATTTGTTGCAGATGTTAAATGACCGCAGCCTCCTCAGAAAGTACAGCCTGCTCTGTCCTTTCCTGTACCTGTACGGGTGGTTGGTGTGTGTTGTCCACTCCAGTTTGCTGTCCAGCCACAGCCTGAGGTACTTGTAGGAGTCCACATCCTCTACCTCAGCTCCCTCTATCAGAACTGGACGTAGTCTGAGTCTGGACTTCCCAAAGTCAATGACCAGTTCCTTTGTCTTTGAGGTGTCGAGTTGTAGATGTTTCGTGTGCAGCAAAGTCCCTCACCAGGCTCCCATACTCCTCTCTGTCATCCCTGATGTATCCCATGATGGCTGTGTCATTGGCGAACTTCTGAATGTGACACAACTCAGATTTGTGGCAGAAGTTTGATGTGTACAGGATGAAGAGAAGAGGGGCAAGCACCGTGCCCTGGGGGGCTCCAGTGCTGCTGTCAGACGTGATGTCCTTCGGCTTGACGTACTGTGACCTGTTGGTGAGCTAGCTAGAAATCCAGGCAACCAGGAAGGGGTCCACTCCCATTGTGCTTAGTTTGTCCCAAAGCATAAGAGGCTGGATAGTGTTAAAGGCACTCGAGAAGTCCAGGAAGAGAATCCTCACAGTGCCACTTCCCTTATCCAGATGAGAGTGGCCTCGATGTAGCAGGTGGAGAATGGAATCCTCCACACCAACGCCTGTCCGGTATGCAAACTGCAGGCTGTCCTGGGCGTGTTGTACCTGGGGTCTGATGAGGCTGAGGAAGAGCCACTCTGCCGTTTTCATCAGGTGTGAGGTGAGTGCCACTGGTCGGAAGTCATTCAGCTAGCTGGGATGGTTCTTCTTAGGAACTGGAATGATGCATGATGTCTTCCAGAGGGTGGGCACTCTCCCTAGCTGCAGGCTAAGGTTGAAGATACGTTGTAGTAGTTCTCAAAGTTCAGTAGCGCAGGTCTTCAGTAGCCTTGGGCACACCTTGTCTGGACCTGCTGCTTTCCTGGTGTGGAGCTTCCTTAGTTGTCTTCTGACCTGGTCCACAGTGATGTGACGAGGAGATTTTGTTGGGGTGATGGGAGGGGAGGAGGAGGAGGAGGCTGCTGTGGTGTCTGGAAGGAGGTGTGTTGAGGGGAGGAGTCAATTGCCCTGTTGTTCCTTGTTGGACAGTCCACAACTTGGTGAAAAACAGCCAAGTAGAGTCCAAAGTTGCATGATTAAAGTCCCCAGAAATAATCACGAGTGCCTCAGAGTTCTGTGTCTCTAGCTTTGCTGTGACGGAGTGAATCTTCTCACATAAAATGGCAGCGTCCGCTCTCGGAGGAATGTAAACACAGATGGTGATCATGTGACTGAATTCCCTCGGCAGGTAATATGGCCACAGGCTAGCAGCTTGAGGCTCTGACAACACAAGATCGTCTTTACAGAGATATGTCCTGGGTTACACCAGCGGTTGTTTACATAGATGATGAGCCCCCCCACCTTTGCTTTTCCTGCATGCTTTCATGTCTCTGTCAGCCCTCACCGCAGTGAATCCCAGCAAGTCCACGTTAGCATCGAGGTGGTTTAGCCATTTCTCCCTCAAGATAAGCAAGCTGCTCTCCCGGTAAATCCACTGGTTATTCAGTGCATACAGCTTGTCGATCTTGTTTGGCAATGAGTTCACCTTCCTCATAATTACGGAGGGAATCGATGGTTTAAAGTGCCTCCAATTGTCTGCGAGTCTAGCCTTTAGCCTTGCCCTGGCTTTGCAGCCCATGGGTCTCCTCCTCAGCTCTACCGTTATGGGGTGTCGTATCCCAGCTCCTGCCATTGTTATCAGAGCCAGCAGCTCCTCTCTAGAATAAGTGGAAAAACTGGCCCCTGGTTGCATTAAAAACTTAAAAATATACACAGGATACGTAAAAAAAAAAAAAAAAGCACACCAACTCTTCACAATAGGGGCAGAAAGTAGAAAAAAAATGGGAGAAAGAGGTTAAAAAGAGCTAAAACTGAAGCTACTGGAGAGGCAGCCGTCTCTCACAGTGCCACACACAAGGACCAGGTATTGGGACAGAGTAAGCTTCATATTGCTTTGTATGGTGTGAGTGGACTGGAGTGATTTAACCAGGGCCGCAGGCAGCGCTCACGCAGGTGGTGTTGTGGCAGTGTAATTGATGAGTGGTAGTGTGCTCAGCTGACCAGAGAAGGGGGATGGAGTGAGTATCTGGGTCGCCATAGAAGTCCAAGGTTTTTGATGGTGGAGATACATGATGGGGTGGAGTAGTTGATGAGTTGGAGAAGTTGCAAGGTGGAGTACTTCAGTGACATGCTAGGTTGGGAATGATGGAGTGTAGAGCCTGGAGAAGTGTGCCGACAGCCATGGGCTCGCTGACCAAAGCATTAAGCACAACAGGCTGATCCAGAGCATGGCATGTGAGGAAGACTGAGGAATGAAGATTAGCAGCTTGAGGATTTGTTCGTTGGAGGATATGAAGGCAGAGAATGTAGAGGTGGAGGAGGCAGCCGGGTGGCTCTTAGTGTTAGCAGTTAGCAACTTTCCTGCAGCTTGATGACTCTGGTGGTGGCTAGCAGGGAGCTAGCTAGCTGTCCAGGTAATCCACGGAAGAGCTGACCAAGCTAGCGATTGGTTTGTCACAGCAGGATAGGTGGTGAGTTTGTTGCAGGCAGGAGTGGAGGAGCTGGTCAGATGAAGCCCGGAGGCTCAAGCAGAAAGCAGTGGAGAGCTGGCAGGGCAGCGATGAAAAGGTGGTGTTTCAGGTGTGTCAACAGGTAGGTGAGCACAGTGTGAACACAGTACTAAACACAGCGATCTGTGATCCAGGCAGCGGTTGGTAGACTCCAAATAGACGGATAGAGCTTTACCAACCTGGACGGCCAGAAAGGTATTACTGACACTGCGAAAAAAGGATTTATCCTGAAAGAGAATATGTGAACAAACAATGCCAGCATCTTCTCACATGTGTCACAACAACATCTTGAAATTATGAAGTTTGAGAGGCAGACAGCAGGGCAGGGCAAGCAGTGACTGGAATCTTCAGGAAAAACAAATGAGGATCACGGTGGAGTGGGCAAATCAGGAAAGCAGGAGACAATGGACTCAAAGCACAGGTAAAATAGGATTAGTGCCACAATGAGACATGGATCTGGCGAAGAATGTGGGTCTTCTGTTCATCCATAATTCCCACATACTTTGCATGTAACCCCTCTCCTTGGGCCTGAATCAATAGAAGATGAAATGTTAACGAAACTAACAAAAAGAATTAATTAATTATTTAATTTAATTATTTAAAGCCCCATGTTATACAAATGTGTGGAGGGAAAACATACTACATCAGTTGAGTTTGCAGTCTTAAGGGAGTCCTTAGCCTTCTTATAGCCACTATCCATCTTTTCACCTCTGTTTGATCTTCAGCTCAGTCTTGGCATGCTTCAAGGTCATTTTGGCCTTGGGCGGAGAGAAGGACAACAGGGCCAGCAACATAAGATGCATTAACTCTGTTAGAAATCCATGACAAGACTATTATAATTGCAGAGATCAAGTCTATTAAAGGAAACTGTGATTTTTTTCAACTTGGACCCTGACATCCCAGTGACTTTGAGTCAGAGTGACTGATGGGGACAAAAGTTTGATGGCCTACCTATTTTTGCAGCTAAAGACCCAAAGAAAGAATACAGTGACTAAGAAACAAGGAAAGACATGGGGAAAACAGAATAGCACCACGTCTGGTGCAAATATGCCCCTGGTTATGCAAACACATGTCTGTACTTTCACTTGTTATTTTTTCTAAATATTGTGTATACACTCTGTTTGCCTGTGTGTTAATGCTACTGCAAAAAAATAATTTCCCAAATTGGGATCAATAAAGAAGCAGTCTAAGTCTAAGTGTGCTTAATTCTCTGCTATCGTTCCCATCTGTGATAGAAATTGCAGGTTGATTCTTGGAAAACGTACAATCGGGGCGTGCTTGAACTGGTCAACTCCACGCAGCACTTTACGAATCTTGGTCCACAAAGAGGCCACTAAGGGTTTGGCTCAACCCCAGGAATTTCTATCTGAATTTAAACACTTGGTTAAAAAAGGGCTAGTTTCAAGGTACTCAAGTACTTGATTTTTTCCTCCCAAAATTCAAGCACCTTGTGTGAGCCCTGCAGGGAATTATTTAAGAAAACTTTAGTGTCAGTCATCTTTTGAGCTTTTGGTAGCAGCATTGGCATACCCTTGTTGTAGTATGCATATTCAATTCAATTCAATTCAGTTTTATTTATATAGCGCCAAATCACAACAGAAGTTCTCTCTTTATCTACAGAGACCCAACAATTTCCTTTTGTGATGGTGCTAGGGTGAACTCCAGCTTTCTTTAGCTTATCAGGATTTGTACAGCCATAACACCCCAAACATCACAGAGCTGTGTCACCTGATCTGATCAACTGCATCTGTAACTCACCTGAAAGCCAGAGAGAAGAAAAAACATTAGACTTGAGATAGTTTAGGATTTCAACATTAATTTTTAATGAAAATGTACCATAAAACCTGTGCATGAAAATAATAATAAACTTTGTTATATTTGTTAGTCATAAATATTGGAACCAACCAGCTAACCTCCTCTGTTTTATTATCTTCTTTTTTAGGGATTCAACAGAGTCAAGTGTCATACGCAATGAACCTGTAGCACGCATCAACCAGATAGTCAATTTGGGAGGGACTGAGGTTAGCTTAGAAGTCCTCTGTTGGCAATGAATTAAATGCTTATGGTATCATATCCTTAAATTTAGCTACGGCACTATCAGACAGAAGTCTGGTATAGGAATTTTTGCCTACTAGCTGGTAGTCTGGTAATGTGAATTCAAAAGTTATTAAATGATGGTCCAATAAAAGAGGATTCTGTGAGGAGACTATTAAGTCTTCAATTTCAGTGCCGTATGTCAGAACAAGGTCAAGGGTGTGGTTATGTAAAAGAATAAGAACAAGGCTTTCAAATGAGTTGTAGTTGAGTTTAGGTTTAGGGTTGATTAAAAGGCTTAAGTCAAAAATGGCTGCAACTCCACCTCCTCGGCCGCTGCCTCAAGGAATGTGAGTATTAATATGACTTGGAAGAGTAGCTTCATTTAGGCTACCATACTCTTCATGACACAGCCAGGTTTCAGTCAGACAAAATAAATCAATATTATGGTCTGATATTAACTCATTTACTAAAACAGCTTTAGAGGACAGAGATCTGATGTTAAGCAGTCCACATTTAATTCTTCTATCTTGTACTTTAGTAGTGATTGCTTTAGTTTTTATTAGATTTTTATGTTTAACTCCTCTGTACTTTTGGTTCACTTAGTTTACATGGTCGGGGGGCAGACACAGTCTCTATGGAGTGTTGGGTGGGTAACTGCTCTAATGGAAGCGCAGAGAAGCATGTAGTACTGTAGCTCTGCCTCCTGGTCTCAACTCTGAATTGTCAGGGGTTAGGTTCATAAATAAAATCGGTCAGATTTTTAGAGATGAGAGCTGCTTTGTCCAAAGTTGGATGGATGCTGTCCCTCCTAATCAGAACAGAATAACAATCTTACTGTACTGTACCTTTACAAGCTCAGTTTACAGTCTTCAGTGTTCACGTGACACAAGCATTCAGACAGTCACAAAGATTTATACCTGTTTATAGGATTATAAGATTTATACCTGAAATACTTCATTGTGCCCTTACTTCAATTGAATTTCCCCATCAATCTGCTTCTTTATTGATCCCAATTTGGGAAATTATTTTGTTGCAGTAGCAATTAAACATACAGACAAACACATAGTACAATCGTTTAAAAAAAGTAAAAAAAAAGTAAAAAAAATATAAACAGGAATACCAGCAGTTTGTTAAAAATATAACAAAGTCTAACAAAATATATAGTTATATAATATGTATTACAATGTATAATACATATTATATAATATTCTAATAATAAGTATAGTAATAATAAGTAAGTATATAAAGTATTTACATCAATAAAAATTGTGCAGTTTCAGATGATAAATAAAGGTAAATAGTAGACCGTATGTGCAATATTGCAGTAGTACAGATAATATGTGAAATATTGGGGTTTGTGAATTAAGGAGGATTGGTGGATTAAGTGTTTAAGTTGCTATTGTACAGTGTGATGGCTCATGGCAGGAATGATTTCCTGAAGTGGTCCTTGTGACAGTGGAGCTGGAACAGTCTGTTGGAGAAGGAGCTCTGCTGTCTGTCCACAAGGAGGTGAGGAGGATGTTCAGGGTTATCCAAGATGGATATCAGTCTGTCCATTGTCCTCCTTTCCACTAAAAGTGCCTAGTTGCAGCATTGCATTTGTAATCCTCCATCACATTCTCCCCCAGAATACACAGTGGTTGTGTGGTCGTCCTGATTCTTCTGAAATCAATAACCATCTCCTCGTTCCTGGCCACATTAAGCAGCAGGTGATTTCTACCCAACCATTCCACAAAATCATCCATCACTGCTCTGTGTTCCTCCTCTCGTCCATCCTTTATACACCCCACCATCCTTGAGTCGTCCGAAAACTTCTGTAGGTGGCACTGGTGAAGAGTTGTACTGAAAGTCTAAGGTGTACAAGAGAAAAGGAAACAAAAGAGTCCCCCATGGTGCTCCTGTACTACTTTCCACTGTCTCAGACAGAACGTTGCCCAGTCGGACAAACTGGTCTGTCTGTCAGGTAGTCAGTAATCCAGGAGATTGTAACTCCCATCACTTGAAGCTTCTCGCCCAGGAGCAGTGGCTGAATGATATTAAATGCACTGGAGAAATCGAAGAAACACAGTGCTGCCACTACAATGCAGGTGGGAGTGAGCACACTGCAGCAGGTGTATGATGGCATCATCCACACCCAGATGGGGTTGGTAGGCAAACTGTAGAGCGTCCAGTGATGATTTCACCTGTGGTCGGAGGTGGGCCAGGACCAGCCTCTCCAGCACCTTTATCATGGTCAGTCATCATTAGAGCCAGATGGAGATTTCTTCTTTGGAACAGGGACCACGCAGGACGTCTTCCACAGCACTGGGACTCTGCAGGCTCAGGCTCAGGAGGGGACGGTGCTAGTGGAGGGGGTGCTGTGGGGGATGGTGGGGGATGTGGAAGTTGAGTCCAACAGAGGTATCACCAGGGAGGGTTGAGGGTGGGAGGGAGAAAGGTTGGACAGAGGGGGGTTGTGGAGACCGCTGTGGATAGTTGTGAGGTATGGAGGGGCAGGGGAATGCAGGGCCACTCCTGGCTGTGAGCTAAACCTGTTGAAAAAGTGGTTTAGCTACTTGGCCCACTCAAGGCTGCCGGCTGCTGGTTTGTCTTTTGCCTTGAGCCTCATGTTGAACACTCCTCAGTTTTTTTTGTGCCATGACCTGAAGGCTTGTTTCTTCTTGTTCAGCAGACTTTTCAGTTCACTGGTGATCCAGGGCTTGTTGTTGGGAAAGCAGTGTACGGTCCGGGTTGGAAGTATGGTCTGTTCACAGAAGTTGATATACTCTAACCCTCTGTCAGGCTGTTGATGCCCTCCCCATGTGGCTCACACAACAGTCTGTTGTCTCAAAGCAGTCCTGCAATTACTCATTAGCCTCCTGAGTCCACCTCCTCACTGTTCTCATGGACAGGCTGCCTTTGGACAAGAGGGACATACCGAGGTGTTACCAACACCAGGCTGTGATCAGCTCTGTCTAGAGGGGGAAGGGCAGTGGCACTGTATGCATCTGTTGCATTAGCATACAGTAGGTCTAGTGTGGCATTGTCTGTGGTGGGACAGTTGATAAACTGGTTGAAAGTTGCCCGAGTTTTGTCCAAAGTATTGTGGTTAAAGTCTCCAGTAATGACTAAATGACTGAATTACATCATGCACTGCTTCCCTGTCAGCGTTCGGAGGGATGTAGACAGTGATCAAAATGGCAGACGTGAATTCCCGAGGCAAATAATAAGGCCGCATCCCCACAGCCAGCAGCTTAATGTCCGGGCTACAGAAACATTCCTTAACAGTAACATGTCCGGGATTACACCACTTCTCACTCACAAACAGCGCAATCCCTCCTCCCTTCTTCTTACCACCGCCTAATCACAGCTGAAGCCAGGTAACTGCATGCTCCAGTCTGAGATGTCTGAATGCAGCCACGACTCAGTGAAAGTCATAAGGCTGCACTGTTGGTATTCCCACTGAGTCCTGACCATCATGATGAGCTTGTACGTCTATCTTTGCTACAGACCTCACTTTCCCTGTGATGATCACCGGAATGGACGGTCTGTATCTCCATGCCTTGGCCCTCCGTTTGGCTCTGGCTCTGCACCCCTGACATCGTCTCCTCAGCTCGTCTGGGACTACAATCCTCTGTCCGGGCAGAAGTGTGGGTTTACATAACGCCATCAGCTGCTCGCATGTGTAGACAATGCCCCCACTCCCCTCTGTACAGCCCTCAGTTAAAGGGTGCAAAAAGTAATAGAAAGGCCACCAAAAAAGTTGTAAAACTGCATGTGAACATCACGACAAAGTTACCAAAAACGCAGTTAAGAAATAGAAATTAAAAGAAACAGAAAAAAACACACTAGATGAACAAAAACGAACGCAAATAACATAACTACTCCAACAGGCTGCCACCTAACACAGAGCCATCTCGCATCTGCTTGGATGGTGCTGTGTTTGTGTGTTGAGGCCACTCCCTCTGAGACACCCACGGCCATAGGATGTGAACCTCAGCAGAATTTAGCAGTATCAAGTCTTACCTATTCTACCAAAGTGAAAAACATAACAGCCATAATGATTTGCTGCTATTTTATGAAAACTGAAAACAAGAAATATGTTTTACATAACCATTTATAACATTACAAACATCAAACACTGCGCTCACTGCTATATCAAGTAAACGAAAAGAATCCTCGTACACTATCTACTATTAACTATTAATTCAACATTAATTAACATTTTACATTTCGCATACAAAACAAAAAAGTATTTGCCAATTGCAAACTAGTCTTTGGATTCAGTGCAGTGGTTGGAAACCTTATGTGTGCAAGTGGCCATTGTACATGTGTTTACCACATTTTACCACAGTCCTTTTTTTTGGCAGAGCAGAAGCTGCAACTCCTCCTCATGGTAAATGATAAACGGACAGTATTTAATTGCACTTTTCTAGACTGACGAGCATTCAAAACTTTTACACAAGTCTGCATTCACACACACATTCATGGCCATAGCTCATGTAGGGCAATTAGGTCATTAAACCTTTGGGTTTAATGTTTGCACTCCTTAAGATAGAAAGGGGCACCAACCTTCATCAGATCACAAAGATTTTATTTATACATGCTTTTCTTCCTATTTAATGATAATTAATGAATTTATGGTAGATCAGTCTCATTATCTGAAGTGTAAGATCTCGATACAGTGATCTTCTATTTCCAGCTCAAAAGGACACTGTCTGACAACGACTTAAATGAAAAGTATCATTTATTTGGCACAATGATGAGAATGGATATGAATAATGAATGATACGATAAATATTATGGATTATATGATGTAGCACAAACAACTGGATGAAGAAGATATAGCAGGATAATAAAATGAATGAGTTTGGCGACAGTGAGAAGTACTTTTGAAGAGAATGAGGACGCAAATGTAGTGTTAATTTCTTGAATTAATGACTATGTGAGTCTAATGAGAATTGAGATTGTTGTAGCCTACGACACCAACTCTTATTCAGTGCAGCATGGGAAATGCCTACTTCTGTGCCAGCGGTGCTCCGATGATAGTCTGTCCCGACCTGACTCAAAGGAGGTGCCCCAGGCTGTTGCTCGTGGCTCTGATCTGCGTTGTGGTCCAACAGGGGGAACCAGATGAGCCGCGGTGCTGAGAGCCAATGTTGGACAGAGATGCTTCAGAGGCTGGTCCTTTGGTGTTGGTAACAGAAGAGGAGCGGCTCTTTCGGTGGCCATTTGACCCAGACAGATGAGTTGAGGCTGGCTGCAGGACTTAATAATAAAGTTGAGAATAGTTTTGATGGCAACTCCAAAAACGTATCCCCAAATATTTACCAAAATATTATTGCGTGATTTCCTTAAAGTTGAAGCCAAACTCCTCATTTCTTTAACCACTGACAAAGTTATGCAGTTTAACGTGGCAAATAAAAATTGAAGTTACACAAAGACTGGAGAAAGAACTAGAGAAAAACAGCAGCAGACCAGGAACGGTGGGCTGCCAGCCAACAGCGGCGCCTGGGGACCCAGTTTCCTTTTGTCACCATTCGGTCAGGTGGTGATCTTCTTGCATGTTTTTAGTGGGGAGTTTTTTATGGAGGATACCCCAGGTGAACATGGGGAGAACATGCAAACTCCACACAGAAAGGCCCCGCCTTAAAGGGCAGCAGGCACTGAAGGCATGTCGGAAGACACACCCACAGCGCCCCAGGTGGGAATCGAACCCGAGACCTTCTAGCTGTGAGGCGACAAACGAAGATGTGCCAAAAATGCAATGTATACATCTGCAAAGATCATGCCATTACTACCTGGCCCTGTGCCACCATGCCACCCAATGTGCCCTCAGTTGCATGTGGGCCAGGTAGTAATGGCGTGATCTTTGCAGATGTATGCATTGCATTTTTGGCACATCTTCAATGTTTTGAGATCACTCTAGCAAGGACGCTCCGGGAATGTCTGATTTACAACTTGTCAATGTTATCTGGTTCTTGAGGCTTCTTGAGACCTGTTAATTGTCCATCCTGACAGTTTTAATGTCTTCATCTGGTGTGGAGCAGGAAGAAAAGATGAACATCTCCATGAAAACAGTTTAAGTGATAGGTAACCCTTTGTAGTTGGAATATCATTCCTCTCCAGGTCTCCTGAAGGTATGCGGGGGACAAAAGGTCAGTTGCAGGTCTGTTCTCCTACACTCATATGAGCTTTAACCATTCACACAGATGGCACAGCATCAGGAGCCATTTGTGGTTCAGTATCTTCCCCAAACTTCTGAAAAGTGGACAACCAGTCTACCTCCTGAGCCACAGCCACCCCCCATGGCCTCTATTTCTGTTGTGCACCATATGATCATAGCTATACTGTTCTACTCTCTCACTGTGTCCATCATCCTGGCCTGCTAGTGTAATTCCTACTAAATTTCTTAGAGGTCCTGCCAGTCATTTCCCCTTTTCTTGTCTCTAGTATCAATTAATCTCTCTCCTCTGGCTGCAAAAGAAGCACTCCCTAGATACCTAGATATTTAATTATCTACAAGCCCATTTCCAAATGTCCTTTGACTTCTCAAATTCTTGAATAATTTGTCAACACAATATTTTTGATAAATTTCAGCACGGAAATGGCATTATTCAAATTAACTATCGGCACTCTTAAGCATGCAGATAAAGGTGAATATTCATTATAGTTTTATGTGACTTATCGGGCACCTTTGAAACCACTGATCATGACATTTTAACTATTGAACTGGGCTGGTACTGGACTCAAATGGTTTTCCTCATACTTGTCTGAGACACTTACCAACCCACATTAAAAATGATGTGTCTTTCTCTGCTCCTTTCTTCTCTTGAATCCCTCATGGAATCCCTTGGCCCTGTCATGTTTCCATTATGTATGCTACCTCTGGGCCATTTATGTAACTCCTCCAGTGGTATCTCTTATCATTGCTATGAAATATAGCTTTACTTCTTGGTTAAACCTAGTAACCTCAATGACCTTACCACCCCTCATGACTAATGTCTAACTTCTGTTACAAATTAGATGTCTCAAAGTTTCCCCCATCTCAGCTCTGACAAAACTGAGGTCCTTAGGCCTGGGTGGTATACCAGTTCACACCAAATACGTTCGGAACGCTGCGCTGCGTGACACTGTTTCAGATGGGACCGTTTTCAATGTTGCACTTCTAAACACACATGGTGCGGGGCATGGTGAGGGTACACTGTAGTGCTCTGGTGTTACGTTACGGTGAAGATGGATGGGATAGACATTGAAAGTTCCGAAATCAAAGCTGCAGAACTAGTAGAACATGATGACACAGAAGAACATGTGCCAAAAAGAGGAGCCGTGTCTGTTGTTTTTTTGGTTTAAAAAAAAACGTAGCTTTTTTTCACCACTTCATGCAAACCACACAAGCCTGATATCACATGAAAGCAGAGAGTCTGACGATTACGAAGATGTCTACCTACTCACTGTGTGACAGAAAGCTAGCAGCCAAAAAGTAGCAAAAAAAAACTTTGCTAAAACATAAAGTATGCCTTACCTTTGCTGTTTTGTGGTCAAAATTATATTCCAGCTCGAAAAAAATGCGTCTAATGTCTCCTCCTGTTTGAGATCAATCACGAAGGTCCTGGTTGTTTACATAAAGAAGAGGGGGTTTCTAGAGTCGAGGGAGCACTCTGGGGTTACTTCCATCTGGATCGTCATTGGTGTTACTATTGTGAATTGGGGCACTGCGCCTCCAATCTCTTGAGTCTGACTGGTTGATAGAGGTGTCGATTATCGAAATTGACCAATGGGTTGCTGAGCTATTGACCAGTGTAACTGCGCAGTTAGTTTCACCACTCCGTCTCATTTACGCATTAATGGACAAAGCGCTCCCAGAGGACCCTGCTGACCAGCCCGGGGTGTTACTTTACTGTTTTATTTGCATTTCATTCTTTTATGAGAGATAAGAATAATAGCAAGCAGAAAAAAGGCTGAAAAAGTGTTTTCAACACAGGAATTTCTCCGTATGCTTGGACATGATAACGATACTCTGTCCAGATACGCCCAAATGAGCGCCTGGACATACCTGTGTTAAAACATCAGTCTTCCAGATGAAAGGAAAAAAAAATACTGTCATATACCACAAAACTGTTGTAATGTTGGAAAATAGTAATACCATGATATGCATTTTTGGTCATACCGCCCAGCACTGGAGGTCCTTGTGATTGTTCCTGATTGTTTTGCTAAGCCAGTCAGTTACTATACTGACGCTCTCGCAAGCAACGTCGACCATCTCTTATCATATTGTATCTTTGCATTATTTTTGATTAACATTTAAATTTTAAATCTCATATTACAATGGTCATTCAGTCCTATTTCTTTCAGTTGAAAACTGTTGCAGACATCAAACCTATACCATCAGGGAACAACATGGAACAACATCTAGTATATAACTTATTTTTCTTCTGTGTAGATTACTGTACACCCTCTTTACTTAAATTAATCAGTCCTCTCCAGCACATTTTCAGTTGGTCCAAAATATAACTGCTGTTAACAAAAACTAGCCATCTGTCCCACATCACCCCAATTCTTGCCTCCCTTCATTGGCCTCCAGTAAGACGCAGAATCAACTTCAAAGCCCTTGCATATCTAGCAGAGCTGTTAAGCCCTTATTCTGTCAGGCTCTCCAGTTAGGAGGGCTCTGCAATTTGTCATTAAAACCACCCAGAACATCAGTGGTACTCATCTACAGAGAATCAGCGATATCAGTTGTTTAGGTCCCTGTACTGAAACCAGCACTGCCATAGTCTGATCACCCTGCTGCTGTGTTGCAAGTGATACAGAAGTATCCATTGCCATACCACCAAACTAAAACACACCTTCTTTCCTCAGGCTGTGTGACTCCTCAGTTCATCCTGTGGACCTGATTGACCTGTGTGTCAAATGATATGGCTTGATGGAAAGGACAAAACAGACCATGACACAGAAGCTCAGAGTCTCTGGGGAAAACATATAATAACACATAATTTAAACAAGCTTAAGACTGAGGATGATGACTTAGTGAGATAGATATCATTTGAGAATCTTGGTGGTTGGGGGCTGCATCTGTGTGTGTGAGATTCATGTGTACTAATCTTACTAAGCCTCAAAAACAACAGCCCATTTTGGCCAACAGGATGTGAGCTTTGGAGCCTGCCCTTGATGATGTGCTATGTGTGTGTTTTGATGGTGCACATTCTCTTGTTGAAAGAATCACTGGCTGGACTCACACACACGCACACATACACACACACACACACACACACACACACACACACACACACACACACACGCACACATGCACACAGACTCACACTTGTTTATAGATCTTTTGCTTTACATCTATACCAACAATGACTCAGTCTGTTTTTTCCATACTTTTAAACTTCCATACCCTAACCCTATGTCTCAATAATTTTGTAACAAAACAAAACAAAACAAAAAAACTACAGCATGTTTCTTCAGGGTAATGAAGGAATGTGGCTCATTTAAGTCAAGTCAAGTCAACTTTATTGTCAATACTGCTATATGTACAGGACATTAACAGAATTGAAATATTGTTTCCCTCAAATCCCTAGTGCAAACAGCAGTAAACATGAAATATAAAATATAAAATGTAATAGAAAATATAAAATAAAAAATCTAAAAGAAATATGTACAACTAAAAATATGGCAATCTAATATCTAAAATGCAGTATGAACAGTAAAAACAGTGTGAAATGTATACCAAAAATAAATAACGGATGTACAGTACAGGTTGTAAACAGATTGTGTACAGCAATTGACTGTACATAGTGCAATTATGTGGTTTTAGTAGTTTTTGGACAATAGAACTCCCTGCCACAGTGGAATAAAGTCAGCCTTTGGATACTTGCTAATGTTATTTTTTGATATTTATGCTGCTTTTTGCCAGGCCGTCACTGTGATGTTCATCAGATGACTGGAAACTACATGTGGGATGAAGCCTCTAAGAAGGAGTTTCTGATAGGGACCAACCCTGACAGCCGGTTGCCTCTTTGGTGGGATGGATCAGAGCCGTTATGGGTCACTCTGCAGAAGCTGGGAAAGAAGGTTTTTATGTACTACTGGCCTGGTGAGCTCACACATTGTTAACCTCAAGACTCAGCTGAAGCTTTTTGCATGTATGGGTGGCCTTTTGTAAACTGCCAAGGCAAGCTGACTGGTGTTTTTACAGCTTTTCTACACAGAAACTGTTTCAGCGACATCTTCATCAACATCAACATCAGCATCTGGGTTAGGGTTAGGGTTAGGGTTTTTGCCTTACTTTGCTTGAGAGAGAACTACAAACAAAAACAGCAGTCTCATCACATGACACACTTTTTCTGAAATTGCTGGTCTTTGACATTAGTTACTGTACACATTCCACAGCTCTTTTTGTACTACTATGCTGAAATTGATGCAGACATTCATGGTCTAGTACAGGGGTCCTCAACTGCATTTGTCCAAGGGCCAGAATTTTTTAACTGGACTTTTGAACAAAAAGTAATACATTTATTTTGGCCAACTGGCCAAAATTATGTTATTTCTATGAGCCTATATGAGTGTGAACAGACTTACACAAAACTTGGAAAACCCATAATGACTAGATACTTGTGACTAGATGATTAATAAAGTAGTGATTCATTCATTCATACTTGACAAGACAATGCTTTCAGACTAGTGCTAAAGTGCTAAATACAAAAAAACGTTGACCAACAAAAATAAACCCAAGTGATGCGTGTTGCATCTAATAGACAAGCTTAGTGGTTCCCCTGAGAACTTCGGTCAGCACACTGTTGTTGTCTCCGGGAAATGATCCACCTGTGAGCTGTGTGGGGCAATGGTAGGTCCAAGGAGTAGGAGTAAGAGTGCATACTGACTTGCAGTCCAGATGTGGACTTTGAGAAAGCCTGGTCTGGTTTCATTCAACTGATTTACCTGGTGGAAACTCGGTGGAAACTCTACCTAACTGGTAACTTTGACATCTGCTGACACTAGTTTTTTTTTTTTCATTCTTTTGTTATTGAACTTTGATCATAGCACAACAGACAAGACAAAGACAAAATGTTGAAATTTTGATAATCAGAATTCGCTTTCCCATGCTTTCATTCCTGTAGTTGGAGATGTTTCATATGATTAAAGTTGGTCATAAATTTAGGACACTAAGTTTGGCTATAGAGATTGGCTATTCTGACAGTTAAAGGGATAACACAGAAAGTTAGAATCAACTTATTGTCATATTTAAGTACAGCCACAAAGCATTTGAATGAGCTAAAATGTATATTTATACCCGTAAAATGAGAATAAGGAATAGACATTCTGCTTCCAGTGGACACTCAAGCACTAAAACAGCAATGACTGTAAATTTGGTGTTACGCGCATTGAACCACCAGATCTGTCTGCTGAACACAAATGCGCAATGATAAAGTTTGAAGCTGTGGAAAGAATTGATGTCAAGACCTGTGTGCTTCTACTTGCAATGTAATAATCCTAAGTACTGTCTGTAAATGATGCAGGTTTTTTTTTTTTTTTTTGTGTGTGTGTGTGTGTGTGTGTGTGTGTGTGTGTGTGTGTGTGTGTGTGTGTGTCTTCAGGCTGCGAGGTGGAAATTCTGGGTGTCCGTCCATCATTCTGTGAGAAATATGTCTATAACCCATCTGAGAAAAACCTCACAGACTCCATAGTGAATGCTCTCAATGTCCTGAGGTAACAACACAATGTAATTCACCTGTCATGTAACCTATGATGTCCTCTTATCCATGGCTGACTTTTAGCCCAGTGGTGGTGCCAGAGATTTTCTCTTGCTGGTGCAGATATTCAGCCCAAGCCTGTCTACCTTAACACACCTCTGAATCTAAAATTTCACACAGTTATACTGCAGACAGGGCTTGCACACAAGCAGCAGACAACAGTTTACACGATTTCAGACCCTGATTCTGAGATATCACAAAGTGATGCTGTCAGTCTAATATCACCAATGTCTTGATTCACAAATCAACAGTATTCTGTTGCACAGATATGGGATATGGGGATATGAATCAGCATTGCACAGAAATAGCTACAAAGAGTCAGAATTTATGGCCCAACCACCAAATGCATTAAATTCATAATAGGTAACAGAAGGAAAAACAACAGTACTAGGTGATCGGATGAACCATATGTTTATTAATGTCTACACTATATTGCCAAAAGTATTCACTCACACATCCAAAGAATTCACATCAGGTGTTCCAGTCACTTCCATGGCCACAGGTGAATAAAACCAAGCACCAAGGCATGCAGACTGTTTCCACAAAAAGAATGGGTATCTCTCAGGAGCTCAGTGAATTGCAGCGTGGTACTGTGATAGGATGCCACCTGTGCAACAAGTCCAGTCGTGGAATTTCCTCATTCCTAAATATTCCACAGTCAACTGTCAGTGGTATTATAACAAAGTGGAAGCGATTGGGAATGACAGCAACTCAGCTACGAAGTGGTAGGCCAACTAAAATGACAGAGCGGGTCAGTGGATGCTGAGGTGCACAGCGCGCAGAGGTCATCGACTTTTTGCAGAGTCAATTGCTACAGACCTCCAAACTTCATGTGGCCTTCAGATTAGCTCAGGATAAGTGTGTAGAGAGCTTCATGGAATGGGTTTCCATGGCAGAGCACCTGCATTTAAGCCATACATCACCAAGAGCAATGTAAAGTGTCGGATGCAGTGGTGTACAGCACTCCGCCACTGAACTCTAGAGCAGTGGAGACGCGTTCTCTGGAGTGACGAATCGCACTTCACCATCTGGCGATCTGATGCACGAGTCTGGGTTTGGCGGTTGCCAGGAGAATGGTACTTGTCTGACTGCATTGTACAAAATGTAAAGATTGGTGGAGGGGGGGTTTTAGTGTGTGGGGTTGTTTTTCAGGAGCTGGGCTTGGCCCCTTCGTTCCACTGAAAGGAACTCTGAATGCCTCAGGATACTAAGAGATTTTGGACAATTCCATGCTCCCATCTTTGTGGGAACAGTTCGAGGATGGCCCCTTTCTGTTCCAACATGACTGTGCACCAGTGGAGAAAGCAAGGTCCATAAAGACATGGATTAGAGAGTTTGCTGTGGATGAACTTGACTGGCCTGCACAGAGTCCTGACCTCAACCCGATAGAACGCCTTTGTTATGAATTAGAGCGGAGACTGAGAGCCAGACTTTCTTGTCTAACATCAGTGTGTGACCTCACAATTGCGCTTGTGGAAGAATGGTCAAAAATTCCCATAAACACAGTCCTAAACCTTGTGGAAAGCCTTCCCAGAAGAATTGATGCTGTTATAGCTGCAAAAGGTGGACCGATGTCATATTAAACCCTATGGATTAAGAATGGGATGTCATTTAAGTTCATATTCGAGTCAAGGCAGGTGAGCCAATACTTTTCATTAGATTCAACTTCATTGTCATCATCACAGTGCAACACGGAGACAACGCAGTTTATCATCTAACCAGAAGTGCAAATAGTCTTAATATCCAAAAAAAAAAAAACATAAATACATGTAAATAGTGCAAGTGGCATGAAGTATAAACAGTATAAACAGTATGAGGTAGGTGCAGGCAGTACAAGTGACTTCTAACCATAAAAACATGTGCAACATGATATGTCAACAAGTGACATGTGCAACACAGTATGTTAACAGGTGACGTGCAACAGGTAGTAAGTGGCAGTGTAGTAAAAGTAAAAAGTATAAGTGAACAGATGAGGTATATATACAATATGAAGTGATACGTGCAGTATATGCAGTATTTGCAGTATGGCATGGGCTGAGTTCAAATGTTCATCTTGTTGTAGTCTCTTGGGGTGGAAGAGGGGAGTGACAATGTCTATGAGAGGGTGGTGGGTGTTGTAGGTGGGGCATGAGGTGGTAGAGGGGGTGTCAGAGTCAATGGAGGGATGGTGGGGGTTTGAGGGGGGGCTGCTGGTGGACAGAATTCAGCAGGGTAACAGCTCTGGGGAAGAAGCTGTTCCTGTCCCCGCTGGTGCGGGAATGGAGGCTCCTGAACCTCCTACCAGATGGTAGGGGGGGCAAACAGTCCATGGTTGGGGTGGGAGCTGTCACTGCTGATGCTGCGTGCCCTTCTTAGACACTGCTTGCCCTGGAGGCCCTCGATGGCATTTAGCTGGGCACTGGTGATGTACTGGGCGGTTTTCACCACGCGTTGCAGGGCCTTCCACTCAGAGACTGTGCAGCTGCTGTACCATACTGAGATGCAGTTGGTCAGGATGCTCTCAATTAGGGCTGGGCGATAAAACGATAACGATATGTCTCGCGATAGACACGTAATCAATATCAATAAAAAATGCGTTCGATAAAACATTCGATAATTTTTTTTCTTCGTCGGAAGACACAAGTCGCGAAGCAAGGTTGGTTGCATGAACAAAGGCACTCGCTCTTTGGTAACCTAGCAACGTAGGGAGTAACCACTGATAACTGGGAGTGACACGCTAACAGCCAATCATGTAACAGTATCATGTTCGGTTGCGCCATCGTTGTCTCGTGTTTGATTCTTCGCGAGGAGTGAGACGAGAAGTGAGCGCTGCAGCGAATGAAGAAATTGTCGATAAAACAGGGAACGTCAGCTCGTCAGTGTGGCGGACCGTAGTCAGACCAATGTAGTCTGTAAAGTATGCAAGACCATCGTCCCCTACCAAGACCGGTTAATACCACAAACTTGTTTTATCACCTTAGCCGCGCTCACCCTTCGGAGCGCAGCCGTATTCACCAACGTCCAACAACATCCATACCGCAGCACCGCCGCACAAGCAGCAGACCACCATGCAGAGGTACTCTGCTTCAGCACCTTATGACAAATCATCTAAAAGGCACAAAGACATAATGGAGGCAGTGGCAGATCATATAACTAAAGACATGCTTCCGCTGAGCACTGTGGAGAAGCCAGGTTATAAAAATCTCTTACACGCGCTTGACCTCAATGTTATACCTGGCCGAAAGTACTTTTCTAAGGCTGCCATTTGTTTTCTGTGTTACACATGTAAAGTCTACCTCAGTTTATTTTAATTTCTCCTATGTTTATAAAACATTACACATATTTTAAAACACTTTATTCACCAGAAGATGAATCAGCTTGTGAACGTCACTAAACCTGCAGAAAAAAAGTTCTCAGGTTTCTTTATGTTTACATTTTTATACTTTACACTATTAAGCATTTGTTACGTATTCTTTATTTTTGCACCTTAATGTTAAGATATAATTGTTAAGTGTTCATTGTGATTTTAGACTTTTATTGACATTTATTATGTGAGTGTTTTCCATGGTTGTGTTGACATTTCTTTTCCTTTCTGCCTTGATAGCTGAGGGGATTTTAATCAGAGGAAGGTTAAATTTAAAATAAAAATGTTTAAATTTAATGTATTTATCTCCTGGTCCTTATTTTAAATAGGTCATAAAAAATTAAAATCAATAATTATTGATATCGACCAATATAAAACACTTATATCGTGATACAGTTTTCAGCCATATCGCCCAGCCCTACTCTCAATGGTGCAGTGGTAGAAGTTGACCAGGATCTGACCAGCCGGGTTAACTTTCCTCAGTCTCCTCAGGAAGTAGAGGCGCTGTTGAGCTTTCTTTATCAAGGCAGGAGGAGTTGAGGGTCCAGGAGGGGTCCTCAGAGATGTGGATGCTCAGGAACTTGAAGCTGGAGGCACGTTCAACCTCAGCCCCATCTATGTGAATGGGGGTGTGACTGCAGCCTTTGGTCTTCCTGTAGTCCACAAGAAAACCAAAGGCTGCAGTTTTGGCAATATAGTGTATCATGGGCAAGTCAACAAACATATGATTTAGGAGGAGAGTGAACCTCTTGCTGAAACCAGTTAGGAGAAGAATGAAAGCATATTTTCCATTAATAAAATCCTTCAACTGAATTCAATTAAATTTTATTCATATTGCATCAAAGCACAGCAGAAGTTATCTCAGGACACTTTCCATATAGAGCAGGTACTCTTACTCTTATACTCTTAATCTTTTGAGAGCCAACAATTCCCCCACAAGCAACCACTTGGCAAGAGTGGCAAGGAAAAACTTCCTTTTCACCAGGCAGAAACCTCAAGCAGAACCAGGCTCTTGTAGGGCAGTCATCTGCCTTGACCAGTTGGGTGACAGAGTGAAAAACAGCAAAAAGAGACGGGGGTAATGACGGCTCTAATAATAGACATTTAACTAATAAAGTAGTATTTGATATATATGTCTTGTAAATTTAGCCTAGTATATACATATATGATCTTTTTATGTAAGCAATATATGTACATATTAGGAAAAGATAGTATGTAATGTACACAAGAACAATACTATGAATCTAAAGATTATGTAAGTAGATAGATAGATAGATAGATCGATAGATAGATACTTTATTCATCCCCAAGGGAAATTCACAAGTTCCAGCATATTTCACAACAGCACAGCAAGCAAAGAATTAAAAATTAAAAGTAAAGATGTCCAAATATCCAGTGCAAACAGAATGCAAGTTAAGGTGCATGTTGAACAGAGTGTGGTACAGATTCCATTCAGAACATTGAGGACTGTTGACATTAATGTTTAACGGATTGTCCATGAATGACAGGAGCCTGCTCAGTGCGTGTCGCTCTGCCACAGATGTCAGGCTGTCCAGCTCTGTGCCCACAATAGAACCCGCTTTCCTCACCAGTTTTTGATGCTGCCTCCCCAGAACACTGCTGCATAGAAGAGGGCACTTGCCACCACAGTCTGGTAGAACATCTGCAGCATCTTTTTGCAGATGTTGAAGGACACCAGCCTTCTGAGGAAGTACAGTCGGCTCTGTCCTCTCCTGCACAGAGCATCTGTGTTGGCAGTCCAGTCCATTTTATCATCCAGCTGCACTCCCAGGTATTTGTAGGTTCGTACAAACTCCACACAGTCCCCTTTGATGGTCACAGGCTCTGGATGAGACCATCTCTCTGGTCTTGGTGGTGTTGAGGTGCAGGTGGTTGGAGTCGCACCATGTGACAAAGTCCTGGATCAGTGTCCTGTACTCCTCCTCTGCCTGTCAGATAGTCTGTAATCAAGACCACCAGGTGTGAGCCTACTCCCATCTCTGTCAGTTTATCTCTGAGGAGCAGAGGCTGGATGGTGTTGAAGGCACTGGAGAAGTCCAAAAATGTAATCCTCACCGCACCGCTGCCCCTGTCCAGGTGAGAGAGGGATCGGTGTAGCAACTACACAATGGTGTCCTCCACTCCCACTGTCTCCTGGTAGCAAACTGCAGAGGATCGAGGGCGTGGCGCACCTGTGGCCTCAGGTGGTGTAGCAGCAGCTGCTCCATGGTCTTCATCATGTGTGATGTCAGGGCGACTGGCCTGAAGTCATTCAGCTCCTCAGGTTTTGGTCTCTTTGGGACTGGGATGATGCAGGATGTTTTCCACAGCTGAGGGACCCTCCCCTGCTCCAGGCTCAGGTTGAAGATGCGCTGTATGGGGTCTTCCATCTCCAATGTGCAGGCCTTCAGCAGTCGAGGGAACACTCCATCTGGAGCGGCTGCCTTGCTGGGATGAAGCCTCCTCAACTCTCCGCACACCTGGGCTGCTGTGATTTTGGGTGGGGGGATGGTCTCCTCTGTGCTGGTGTCGAGAGGGAGAGCAGAGGGTGGGGAGGGAGGTGCAGTACTCTGAGGTGCGAATGAGTTGGGGTGGTCAAACCTGTTGAAGAAGTTGTTCAGCTGGTTCCCTCTCCCCACATCTCCTTCGATGGTGGCACCCCGCTTCAAGCTGCAGCCAGTGGTGATCTTCATCCCGTCCCACACCTCCTTCATGCTGTTGTTCTGCAACTTCTGCTCAAGCTTACTTCCATACTGCTCCTTTGGCTCCCTGAGCTGGACTCTGAGTTCCCTCTGGACCCGCCTAAGCTCCTGATGATCACCATCCTTGAAAGCCCTCTTCTTCTGGTTTAGAAGGCCCTTGATGTCACTTGTGGTCCAGGACTTGTTGTTAGCATAGCAGCGTACAGTCCTTAAGGGAACAACAACGTACATACAGAAGTTGATATAGTCAGTCGTGCAGTTCACAGCCCCCTCATTGTCCTCGCCATGTGACCCCTGCAGTACATCCCAGTCTGTAGTTGCAAAGCAATCTCTCAGAGCCTGCTCTGCCTCAGGAGACCACTTCTTGAATGAGCGTGTGGTTGTGGCTAGCCTCCTCACTCTTGGTTTGTAGTGAGGCTCAAGCAGAATCAGGTTGTGGTCTGCTTTCCCCAGTGCAGGCAGCAAAGGTGGTGCTTTATGCATCCTTTACATTTGCATACAGTAGGTCAATAGTCCTATTTCCCCTGGTGTTACAGTCCACATACTGGAAGAAAGCAGGTAGCATTGTGTCCAGAGTCACATGATTAAAATCCTCAGAGATCAACAGAATGGCCTCAGAATGCTTTGTTTGTAGATTGGCAACAGTGGAGTGGATGACATCACACACTACCTCTGCGTCGGCCCGTGGAGGGATGTAAACAATAATGACAATGGCGCGTCCAAACTCTCTGGGCAAATAATAAGGACGCAAACTTACAGCCATAAGTTCGATATCCCTGCAGCAGATGGAGATTTTGGTGCTTACATGCCCAGGATTACACCGTCTTGCGTTGATGTATATAGCGAATCCTCCTCCCTTTCTCTTCCCGCAGGCTTTTATGTCTCTATCTGCCCTGACTGTGCTGAAGCCAGGTAGCTCCATGTTAGCATCCGGGATGTTTGTCGTGAGCCACGTTTCAGAAAAGCACAGCAAACTGCACTCCCTGTAGGTCTTGACATTTTCACCAGCACAGCCAGTTCATCGATTTTGTTCGGTAGCGAGTTCACATTTACCAATGATAACCGAAGATTCGGAAGGCTTGTTTCTCCACTCTCTCGCTAGCCACTCTGCAGCCTTGAAACAGCCTCCTCACTTGGTCAGGTAACTGGGGAACCACACCGGCACGGGACTTTGCTTGTAGAGCGAGCAGTTATTTCCTCGAATAAACAAGTTTAGGGTTGTTAAAATCCATATGCACAGGATAGAGGTTAATCAGTGACAGAAAAAGAGCACTGAAAGCTCAAAAAGTATAAAACAGTACAAAATAGCACACAACACACACAGAGTTGCTGGAAGGGCTGCCACTCGCGATGGCACCGGAAACGGAAGTATGACTAATAGTAATAATATTTTCAGTGGATTCAATTCAATTTAATTCAATTCAATATTTCTTTATTTGTCCTGCGAGGGGAAATTCCAGATTACAGCAGCATCAGTAGAGCAGATTAATATAAGAAGTGCATGCAAAATTAGAAACAACATCAGAATATATACAAAACAGTGAGAATTTTTAAATAAAAATAAAAAAGAAAGAAATTGTAAAAAATTGTAAGAAATTGTAGATAGTATTTACCAACTGTTATGTACATGTTTTATTGCACAACTTATTGCACTTGGAGCAGTTTTTATTGTACAGTCTGACAGCTGCAGGGAGAAATGACCTGCAATACTGCTCTTTCACACACTTTGGATGTAACATCCTGTCACTGATGGAGCTCCTCAGTGTAGTGGGTGTGTGTGTGTTGGAGGGGGTGGGAGTCATTGTCTGTCATGGAGGACAGCTTGGCTGTCATCCTCCTGTGCTTTTAGTTTTCAGCAAACACTTAGATATAGAGACGGTGTCCCCTTCTACTTTTGGAGACTTTAGGAACTGTATGCAAGCCTGCATTCTGGGAAAGCAGCGTTCTAGCAGGGTAACAGGCTACACTATGACCTCTGTAAGATAAGATAGTGAAGGAGAAGGGTTTTGAACTCTATCTAGATTTTACAGGGAGTCAGTGCAGAGAGCTGTTAAGGAAGAAATATGATTTCTTTTTCTAATTTTTGTCAGAACATGCGCTGCAGCATTCAGGATCTGCACCATACTGGGGCAGCCTGATAGTAAGAAATTGCAATAATCCAGCCTGGAAGTAACAAATGCATGGACTAGTTTTTCTGAATTGTTTTGAAACATGATGTGACTGATTTTTACAATGTTACATTGGTGAAAAACGGCACTTCTCCAGTTCTAATATAACAGATGCTATACCATCGTCTATGCAAACCTCTTTAGGAGACATCATTGTTGTTTTCAAACAGGCGCACTGTTGTCACATTTAAACCATGGCTGCCTGTAGCTGACAGTACTTTGTCATAGGATGCTGATGCTGACATAACATGAAGATCTCATGAAGTCAGCTGCCTTGCAAGATAAGTGCTGAGGATGAGTTTGAGAAGTCTGACCTGTCCTGGAACTGCACAGATTACACCAGTTCTTAATATTTGCAGTTAGGATGTTTTCTGTCGCTCCTCTGCAAAAGTTGATAAATTCAGCTTTCTTAAGTATCCTGAAGAAATACAGCCATCTCTTAGCTTTCTTAACCAGGGTGGACATGTGACATAACTATAACATGCTGATTAGAACAGAAACCTAAAACTATTCACCTGCTCCACCTCAGCTCCACTGATGCAAACAGAGCTATGTGTCCCTGCCTTATTTTATTCTATAATCAATAATCAGCTCCTTGGTTTTGCTGATGTAGAGTGTGGTATTTCTGTCATAGGCAATATGTGCTTCAGTAATAAAGATGAAAATGTTCAGAACCAAGAGATCCAAAACAAGCTATTCCCTGTGCACCATCCTGCAAAACTGTAAATTTCTTCCAATGCCAATCCAAACTGTCTGGGGTCTGTTTGTGAGGAAGTCCAATATGCAGTTGCAGAGTATGGCATTCAGACTTAGAGAGCCAAGTTTGCTAAATTTCACTTTCATGAAGAAGATTTTATTTCATGCTGAACTTAAATCACAAACAACATTCTGACGAAAGTGTTGTTGTTTGTTCTGAATGCAAACGGGTGAGGGTCCAGGCTGGCAGGGATGTTGTTTTTGATGTGCTGGAGAACCAGTTTCTCAAAGCACTTCATCAGAGTCAACGTGAGTGTTACAATACGTTTCCCATAACCCCCAGATGTTTGCAAGCTAAATGTCACTGTTCGACAGAAGAGGCTAGTCCATGAGCGTGTCGAGGTGTTACATTTACAGTGGCATGCAGTAATTTGGGAACCCCTGGACAAAATGTCTGTGATCTCCAAAAGGAATAAAGTTAAAGATGAAATATTCTTTTCAACATTTTAAGCAAGATTAGTGTATTATTTTTGTTTTGTACCATTTTTGAGTGACCAACAGGAAAGGAGCACCATACAAAGGTTCGGCTAATTGATTTTAATGTAATTAAGAAATGTAGTTAAGAGGAATGGTGGGGGTCAAGTTCAGGCCTTGAAGACAACTTTCAGAGAGAACAGCTTGAAATAGTTTCCAAAATGCAAATCAACACCCCTATTTAACTGCAAAAGACCTTCAGGAAGATTCAACAGACTTGGAGTGGTGGCGCACTGTTCTACTGGGAGCTTTCCTTCATGGAGGAGTCTCCAGAAGAAAACCACAAAATTCTGTATCAGATGTTTGCAAAAACAAAACAAAACAAAACAAAATGGTGGATCAATCCTGCTTTGCACTTGTTTTGCAGCCAGTGGCACAGGGAACATTTCACTGGTAGAGGGAAGAATGGACTCAATTAAATATCAGCATATCTGCAATTAAACATCACATTTTCTGCAAATGGCTGAAGGTGAAAAAAGGATGGGTTCTACAACAGGATACTGATCCCAAACACACCACAAAATTCAAAATGGACCCCAACAGGCACAAGCTAAAGGTTTTGCTGTGGCCCACACAATTCCCCAACATAAAAACTAATTTATGGATGGACTCCAAAAGAGCAGCACATGTAAGGCAGCCCAAGAATCCAGGACAAAGAATTCAAAGTCTCTTAGTAGGCTATAAAAAGTGTTTACAAGCTGTGATATTTGTTGTGATATTTTTCTTTTTTGTTATTTTGAAATGGCAAAGATGGAAATAAAAAATCAAACTTACTTAAAATTTTACAGAAATTTATCATTTTTAACATTTTGCTATTTGTGAATCAGGTCGTCTTTTACTCGCTTAATCATTCACTGTAACTGAATTTTTGACCAGATATTTGCATGCCTCTATAGCTCACATATGTCTGTAATAACAGCAGTACAGAGTGGAGTGAACACTTTAAGACAGCAGAAATTACAACTAGACGGTTGAAAAGGTACTTTAGAGGAGAGTCAAACTACAATGGCGGAAGTCAATACAATATAATGGCGAAGCTCTATAGATAATACTAATAATGGTAGCAACAGATACCTAGATGTGTGTATGTGTGTGTAATGTGTGCCCATGTGTTACTCACATTATGCCACATAAATCTGTTTACACAGTCACATTGTGGTGACTCGCCTCACTTGTTGGGACTAAATTGAGGTTCCCACAATGTAAATCATTAAATTTTAGGGTGAACTAGGTTTAAGGTTACAGTAAGGTTAGGTTTAGGTTAAACTTAGGGATTTAGGGTCAGGCAAGTAATAGTTATGGTTATGGTTAGGGTAAGTCTCCAGAAAAGGAATTTAAGTCTGTGTAATGTCTCCACAAGTGATGAAAACCTTACGTGTAAGTGTGTGTGTGTGTGTGCGTGTGTGTGTGTGTGTAGGTCAGGACAAGCTGGCATGGCAGCAATATATTATGAGAAAATAGACGTGGAGGGCCATCACTTCGGCCCAGACTCTCATCAGGTCAGATCAGCTGTGCAGCAACTGGATCTCGCCATGCAAACACTCAACAGCAAAATCAAAGTAAGTATCAGTACTATTGTTATTACAATTACAGATACTGCTCTTCTGTACCTGCTCGTCATGTAGTTTATTATCATCCATTTCTGTTGCTTGTGATTTTTTTTGCAGGAGAAGAACATGGTGAACCAGCTGAACATTGTACTTTTTTCAGACCATGGTATGACAAAGATCCAGTGGATGGAGAAAGTCATTGAGCTGGACAAGTATATCAACATGTCAGACATTTTTAAGATGATGGACAGAGGACCAGTGGTCAGTCTGTGGCCCAAAGATAACAAGTACAAAGAGGTGAGACCAGAGTCTGTATTTTGTGCTCTGCCATGGTCCTCTTTCTGATTAAGAAAGTCAGACAGAATGATTAGAATATGATTCATGGAGACATTGATAAGTTGAGAAAAACATCTAGGTACTATATCGTACCCTGTCGCGTTTCCTACTCAAATCTGATGAAGTCTCTAATCGCGTATCTTTTCATTCATTATTATTACAGTTTGGAGCCTCTGCTGGAGTAAAAACAGTTACTGTAGTCACCACAGTGGAGAGCTGGGGTTAGCTTTGTTCATGCCTGAGAAGCTGGTGAAAACTCATGCTCTTGTTACTACTTGGCTACTGTCAAATTTCTCTACAAATCTGATTAGTATGACTTAAATCTACTTTTGTGGGTTAGGGAATTAGAGAAACCTTTCCCACCTAGATTTCTCAGAGAAAATTTGAGTTCTTGTCCATATATACAAATAACAAGGTAATCTGCTTTATACATGTCAGCACATGTCAGACAAAGACTGCTGGCAAGGAAAATATCACTGTGACTGCAGAGCTGCAGGATGAAAAGAGAGATTAATACAGTTTGACATGCCTCCGTGCATTCAAAATAATTTGATTAAAATCTAACTGAATCTGACACTATCAAGCATCAAGAAGCCTAAAGTCAGGAAATATAGCGAAGACGCTGACTCATTGTAATATTCAGACATATTTACATCTATCCTGTCTTTCAAAAGAGCTCGGCCTGTACCAGCTGTATATGGAAAGTGTCCTGAGACAACTTTTGTTGTGATTTGGAGCCATACAAATAAAATTGAATTCAATTGAATTTGTAGGGTGCTGTAGGGTTTCCATATCAACATTTGGTAAATTTAAAAAAACAAACAAAAAAACAAAACAAAACATTTTTTATGGGGTGCAAAACACGAAATGTTTTCGACTTGCCAAGTCAGTCACATGATCTCAATCCAACTTAAATGCTGCACTTACTGTGCACATAACATTACAAGTTAAAGGGCTTGTTTGGATTATTTGAAGTGGGGTTGTATGAGGTACTTATTCATGATAGGTATATTACCTATAGTAGATAGTGGTCAGCACACCCCCAGTTTGGAGGAGCACACAGGGGTACTGCAAAGCAAGGTACAGCTGTGGACGTGGGCAGCAGCAAAATGTACTTTAACTGATGTGGAATTTTTTACATGGCCATCTTTTTAAGGTGGTTAAAGTGTACACTACACTCATAATATTTTTACTACCTTGCCATCAGACGGTGCTTTTCCACAGAGAACTGAAGCCATTAGATTGCTCTCTTCAAAGCCACCAGATACCTTGACAAAACCAGTAATTTCACCTGTGGAACATGGGAGTTGCCGGTTTACCGCTGCCTCCATTGGTTAATTTGCTTTTGTTGTTGTGTGTTTTAACATGTTTGGTCAGATCCAAATTAACCCTTTGAAACAACACATGGTTGTGAGAGGCAAGAAGAGCACTGAGGTGGACTTGAGTGAGGCTGGGACAGTCACACACTGGAGTGGATGACACTGCAGTTCAGGAGTTAACAATAAACAATGAAAAGTTAGTTAAGCTCTCCACATTTTAATTTAAGGCCTTTATCCTTTCCTCACTGACGGGCAACTGAGGCATCCAGGCAGTTAGTAGAGCCATAAAGCTCAGCAGTAATAAACTTCCTTCAACCTAACAACAAATTAATTCTCCATGGCTACCTGTGCTGTGTACACGGTAAGCTTTTTTATGATATGGCCTAGCATTTAGAAAAAATGGGATTTGATTTGTTTGGGGTTTTGTTTTGGTGGCTAATGCAGCAGTGACATGGTAATACAGTTATAGTTGAGATAAACATGTAGTTGCCTGTTAAGAATCTTTGCAATCTTTGTGCAATTTTAGAAATTTGACAATAATGGTTAATTCTATCAGTGGATCAACCTTTGTGGATGACCTGAGCTGCCTTCCATGCTTGTGGTATTTTATCAGTATTGAGTATTAGATTAAATATGTATGTAATGTATACATGTATAGTGATAAAATGAGAACATGAGGCGATCTAGCATTAAGACGGCCCTGAAGTGATGACTGTCTTCAGAATTACAGGAAGGCCTAAAGGAAAAAGGTGCTGTTTAAAGCAGAGGACAGATCAGGTGAGGCAACTCCCTGCTGGCTCAGGAGAGGAATGTGTTGTGGTGATGTCAGTGCTCAATGTATCAAGTAAGTGTCCCGCAGAGATACTGTAAATAAAATGATGATTAAAAGCTCCTGCAGAATTCAACAATATGTGCTGTACACACAATATTAAGTGTTTATAATATTTGGCTAAAATAGAAATACAGCAAATGTAAAAAGTGTGTAATGTTGTTAGATTAAATGTGAACATAATAATACAACAAGCTTTTTTATGTGAAATGATTGAAAAGGGCACTCTGAATTTAGTACAGTTAAGCCTGTTTAAGTTAGTGTTTGTAATGCTTTTAGTGTTTATAAAAGCATTACAAACACTAACCCAATTAGAATGACTAGCAGCACTGGACACATAAGGAGCAAGAATCATCATACCAAAAGAGGAATGCACCCAAAACTATATTAATTTGTAACATAAAGTACTTACACTTCCATGGACGCACACAACAGCAACGACAAAGGCAAGAACCTCCATATTAGAATTCAACTAGCTGCTACCACTAAGAAAAAAAAAAAAAAAAAAAAAAACAGTCTCTCCTGAATAATATCTTCATGCACTACACTGAGGAGATGGAACGTGTCATTCTGAGAGGGATTGGGTGGATTAGTCTGAGGTTGGGTGTTTTTTTGTTTTTTTTTTGTTTGTTTGTTTGTTTTCCAGAAGGAAACTCCATTACCCTGACACTTAAAGAGTGTTGTCAAGTAGTATTCTGATTGAGCATGTCTTTGTGAGAACACGACAGTTGTCTAAATATTTCAGAATTTGTCTTGGGATCAGTAGATCTAGCCACCGACCAGGCTATGGCTTGCAGTAACTTGTGAGAGAACCAAGGATCTGCACATTTTTTTGTTCTGTTGGTCTTCAATGGAGCATTAGCAATCTGGGAGAGTGTGTGAGAAAAATGCTGAAGAGTTAATTCAGGGTCTGGATTTGAGCAAGCACTGAAAAAGGGTGAGTCATATAGATCAAACAGAAATCTTTCCTCTGCAAAATATCTGAAGGTTTTTTGGTAATTGTAACCTCCTGACTACCAGTAGTTCAAATTTGTCCTCTGTGGAGGACATTTGTAAACCTGATATCTCCCACCCACTGCATACTACTGGATTAACTCCTTTTGCTATCTACAGAGAACATTTGGGGCCTTTCAATGATACCAAATGTGAAGGGGTGGGGCATTGGTACCTTTCTCTTTCTCATTAAGGAAATTGGCGTCCATCAGCGCAAGCGCATTTTATGGGAAGAGGAAAAGTGCATAATACTTCCATTCCTAATATAGACTACTCCACAGTGATCACTGATGTCCTTGAACCAAGACACAGTGGCTCCAATGAAGACCCAATGAATAAGAATATGGGCAAAGCAGTGGTTCTTACAAACTATCATGAGCCATTCTGTTGTATGAGCTCGATTAGTCAGAATCAAGTGTGAAATTTTGTGTTCTTCATATTGAACGTAGTTGGGCTGGTGATCAGCTGAGAGAGATTCTTGTTAGAGAGCAATATGTAGATTAGACATAATAAGAAATCTGTCACATCTGAAAGTACTGTAATCATGATTGACTGTGTCTACATTTAAAATCTTATTTGTGAGCCATGTTACTGTATGGACGAGAATGTCTCGGGGAAGAATCTTTGACTCTTATGTGGAATGGAGCTCCTCCCATTTAGTACTGAGATTCTCTTGCTCAAGCAGACAAAATACTCACAGTCAGATGGAGAGGTGAGTTCCCCAGGAATGGCTAATTTGGAGGGAGAAGAGTATAGAAGAAGAAGAAGAAGAAGAAGAAGAAGAAGATGAAGGGCTGAGATGAAGTGTGCTATGGTCATCTTTTAACTTTGCTAGATGAAGTGTGCTATGGTCATCTTTTAACTTTGCTAGATCTGTTTTCTCATGTAGAAGCTTACTGAGAGGGGCTTATAACTGAGCCTGGTTAAATAGATCAGACACCAAATACCAATTGGAGTTGAGGGCCCCTCTCTGTTGACTGAGCAGTTAAAAGTGTGGTCTGTGTGTGATTTGTTAGAAGCCCATTGTGCATTTGGCAGTTGTGATGCAAGTGTAATATTAAGACTCAAAGTTGTTTGTGGCTTGGTCTTGGCTTGTGCAGTGGTCATTTGGTGATTGTGGTTCACCATTGATTTAAGGCTGTGGCTCAGGCAAGGCAAAGACAATGGATGGGAAGGATAGAAGAAAAAGATCTCCCAGAAAGAGCTGTGTTTAATGAAGTCATTCAGAGAACGCTTCACCATTAAGGCTGCTTATGATGTCCTGCCATCTCCCAAGAATCTCACCCAGTGGTATGGAAAAGACCCCACATGTTCCCTCTGCTGTACGCCAGCAGCACCGAAACACATACTAGAGGGCTGCAAAACTAGCCTCACTCACCAATACACTTGGTGGCACAACCAGTATGTAAACAACAGTATGTAAACATAGTGCTACATTAAACAATACTTGAGTTGAACAGTCTGATCGCAGTTGGAATGAAGGACCTGTGGTGGCATTCCTTTTTACAGAGTGGATGCAACAGTCTGCTGCACAGGGCCCCCACCGTCTCATGCAGGGGGTGGGATGGGTTGTCCATGATTGATGTCAACTTGGCTAACATCCTTCTCTCACCCACCTCCTCAACCGTGTCCAGAGGGCAGTCCAGGATAGAGCCAGTTCTCCTGACCAGTTTGTTCAGTCTTTTTGAGCTTCCACAACCCCAGCAGACCACTGTGTCGAAAATTGCAGATGCCACCACAGAGTCAGAATATGTTTTTAATAGTGTCCTACTTACTCCAAAGGACCTTTTTGTTTGTTTTTGTTCATTTAGTGGGTTTTTTCCATTCTTTATAATTCTATTTCTTAACTATGCTTTAGGTAACTGTGATGCAATGTTTGCACGCAGTTTTACAACTTTTTTGGTGGCCCTCCTGTTACGTTTTTCACTCTTTGGAACAGAGGGCTGTACAGAGGGGAGTGAGGGCATTGTCTGCACATGCAAGCAGCTGTTTGCGTTGTGTAATCCCACGCTTCTGCCCGGACAGAGGATTGTAGTTCCAAACGAGCTTAAGAGACGACATCAGGGCTGCAGAGCCAGAGCCAAACAGAGGGCCAAGGCACGGACATACAGATCATCCGTTCCGGTGATCATCATGGGGAATGAGAGGTCCTTTGCATATAAGACAGATGAGCTTGTCGCGCTTGTCAGGACTCAGTGGGAATATCAACAGTGCAGCCTAATGCCCTCTGCTGAGTCATGGCTTCATTCAGACAACCCTGACCGGAGCGTGGAGGTACCTGGTTTCAGCTGTGTGTAGGTGGACAGAGGTGTGCCACACTAGACCTACTGTATGATAATGCAAAGGATGCATACAGTGCCACAGCCCCCTCGAGGCAGAGCTGATCACAGCCTGGTGTTGTTAACATCTCGGTATGTCCCTCTTGTCCAGAGGCAGCCTGTGTCCACAAGAACAGTGAGGAGGTGGACTCAGGAGGCTAATGAGTCACTGCAGGACTGCTTTGAGACAACAGACATCACAGAGTACATCAAATTATGTGAACAGACCATACTGCCAACCCGGACTGTAGGTTGCTTTCCCAACAACAAGCCCTGAATGAAGCCATGACTCAGTAGAGGGGCATTAGGCTGCACTGTTGATATTCCCACTGTGTGACCTTAAAAGTCTGCTGAACAGGAAGAAACAAGCCTTCAGGTCATGGGACAAAAAAGAACTGAGGAGTGTTCAACACGAACTGAGGGAGAAGCTGAGGCAGAGCAGAGATGTGTACAGGAGGAAGCTGGAGGCCAAACTCCAGCAGAACAGAGGGAAGGATGTGTGGAAAGGAATGAAGGAGATCACAGTGCACAAGAAAAGAGACAGACCAGGAGCCAGCAGCCTTAAGAGGGCCAATGAGCTAAACCACTTTTTCAACAGGTTTAGCTCACAGCTAGGAGTGGCCCTGCATTCCTCCACCCCTTCACACCTCACCATTATCCACGCTGGCCTCCATAACCCCCCTCTGCCAAAGCTTTCTCTCCCACATCCCCCATAGCACCCCCTCCACTAGCGCCATCCCCTCCCTGACTGCGTGCCATGTAAGAAGACAGCTGGAGATGCTGCACCTGGGCAAAGCTGCTGGCCCTGATGGCATTAGTTCCAGAGTCCTGAGGACTTGTGCCAGCCAGCTGTCCATGATCCTAGGACATCTGTTCCAAAGAAGAAGTCTCCATCTGGCCCCAACAACTACCAACCCGTTGCCCTTACATCAGTCATGATAAAGGTGCTGGAGAGGCTGGTCCTGGCCCATCTCTGACCACAGGTGGAATCATCACTGGACCCTCTACAGTTTGCCTACCAACCCCATCTGGGTGTGGATGACGCCATCATACACATGCCGCAGTGTGCTCACTCCCACCTGGATTGTAGTGGCAGCACTGTGAGGATCACTTTTTTTTTTATTTCTCCAGTGCATTTAATACCATCCAGCCGCTGCCCCTGGCTCCTACGATCTACCCTTTACATTTATTTATCACCTGAAACTGCATAATTGTTTTTATGTAAATACTTGTTTATAAACTTAGTTATATTGTATTTTTATATACATTATTTTAGTATTATATATGTATTAAACGTTATAATATATATTATGTAAATATATATTTAGTTATATTTTTATTTTTAACAATCTGTTATTCCTGTTTATATTTTTTGTTACTTTTTTATACTTTTTCAAACAATTGTTTTATACATTCTGTGTTTGTCTGCATGTTTAATTGCTACTGCAACAAAATAATTTCACAAATTGCGATCAATAAAGAAGTCCGAAGTGAGGAGCTGCGAGTGATGGGAGTCGATGTGCCGGCAATCTCTTGGATTACTGACTACCTGACAGACAGACCACAGTTTGTCCGACTGGGCAACGTTCTGTCTGAGACCATGGAAAGTAGTACAGGAGTATCACAGAGGACTGTTTTGTCACCTTTTGTCTTCACCTTGTACACATCAGACTTCCAGTACAACTCCTCATTGTGCCCCCCAGAGAAGTTCTCAGATGACTCAACAGTAGTGGGGTGTATAAAGGATGGACGAGAGGAGGAATACAGAGCAGTGGTGGACGATTTTGTGGAATGGTCGAGTAGAAATCACCTGAGGCTTAACGTGGCCAAGGAGATGGTTATTGATTTCAGAAGAATCAGGATGACCACACAACCACTGTGTATTCTGCGGAGAATGTCGCATTGGTGGAGGATTACAAATACCTCAGAGTGCACCTCCACAACAGACTGACCTGGAAAACTAACATCAACGTTGTTTACAAGATCATTCAGATCATACAGATCATTCAACGTGTGCTGCAAGATGCTGGAGATCTTTCACCAGTCTATTGTTGCCAGTGCACTCCTCTGTGCTACAGTGTGCTGGAGGAGCAGCAGCAGAGCCGAAGACACAAAAAGACTGAACAAACTGATCAGGAAGGTCAGCTCCATTATAGGCTGCAAATTAGGCACTTTTGAGGAGGTGGTGGAAAGGAGGACAATGGACCGACTGAACATCCTCCTCACCACCTTGTGGACAGACAGCAGAGCTCCTTCGCCAGTAGACACCTCCAGCTTCGCTGTCACAAGGACCGCTTTAGGAAATCATTCCTGCTACGAGCCATCACACAGTTAGTTAAACAGTTAATCTACCAACCTCACAAACCCCAGTATTTTAGTGTTACATATTATTTGCACTACTCCAATATTGCACATACTGTTTATTGTTTACATATTTTACCATCTGCAACTTGCACATATATTTTTTTTCTAGTATATAGTTTATTGCGCTGCCTCAGTCTCTCTCTTAGGGACTGCTGTAAACTGCTGTGGCCTGAAATAGTTTTCAGGCCCCTCCAAACCTCTCTCCTCCAGCTTTCTCCTGTCACTGTCTGTCCAAAACTCCCTTTTTTTTAGCTCCCACTGGGCCCTCTTCAGCTCATCTTTGTCCCCTGATCTCACGACCCTCTTTTTCTCACTCAATAAGGCTTTCAGTTGCAGGGACACCCAGGGTTTGATGTTTGAGAAACACTGTACCTTCTTGGTAGGCACGGTGTTTTGCGCACAGGTGTTAGTATCGTCCGTGGTGCAGGTTGTCAATCTGTCAATGTCCTCCCTGTGTGGACTGCATAACATGTCCCAGTCAATGGTTTCAAAGCAGTCCCTCAGTGAGTGCCGTGCTGGACTCCTCTGACCATCTTCTCACATACCAGTGTTTGGTTGTTTATTTACCAAAGGTATGTATGCAGGGCGCAGTGGGGAGAGGAACTGTAGGTGTCCTTTGTATTTGCATACAGTAGGTCCAGTGTTCTATTGTCTCTGGTGTAGCATTAACATACTGGGTGAAAGTAGGAAGAGTGGAAGACAGGGAAAAATGATTGAAGTCTGAGGAGGAGGGTCTGGGGGTGTGGTGTCTGCAGCTGTGAAACTACTATATGTAAGAGCTTGCATAATGCTGCAGCATCTGCAGACGGGGGACTGTACACAGTTATTGAAATGACATGTGAGAACTCCCTCGGCAGGTAATATGGCTTAACGCTAACAGTTAACAGCTCAATGTCTCTCATCCAGCGCTACTCCTTTACAGTGATGTGCCCTGGATTGCACCATCTGTTGTTCACAAACACCGCAATTCCCCCACCTTTCCTCTTACCACTCTCCTTTGCCCTCCTGTCTGCTCTCAGCAGTTGAAAATTGTCCAGCATAATGTGCAAGCCCGGCGTGAGTTTGTTCAACCAAGTTTCAGTGAAACACATGAGACTTCATTCTCTGTGCTCCCTCTGCTGTCTGGTTAGCATTGTTAGCTCTTCTATCTTATCAGGGAGAGATCTCACGTTCCCCATAATAAGAGACGGTATGGATGGTTTGTACCATCTTTTCTTTCCCAGCACTTCGCCCCAACTCTGCATCCCCTTCCCCTTCTCCTTATTTCTTAAGGGATCTCTGGTCTTTCCAATGGGAGTATGTTCATGTTGCACAGCGCTAACACCTGCTCCTGATTGTAAGCAATAGAGTTGTGGCTGAATGGATCTCCCGATATTGTTTTAAATAGTCCGGAAAAGAGTAAAAAGCAGATCACTTGTCCCACCAGCTGTACATCTATAAGTTCGACGATCGACTGAGACTCATGGCGGAGAAAACACAACAAATGCACAACAAAACACTAAAGCAAAGAAAGAGCTGCCATAACAAGCTGCCACTCGTGCAGCGCCATCAAAACAACCATAGACTCAAAGTCTAGCAAAATACTGCCAAGTAGTTGGTCCAAGTGTACTTGTAAAGTTGCACCGTGGTATCTGAGTCCAATCAGAATTTAGGCCTTTCTCAATGAAGAGTCGGACGTCTGGCCATTACTGAATTCAGAATTACTCAGTTTCCTGCTGTTATTAACAAATCCAAGTCTGCCTATTTAACTGCAAGAAAAGCACCTACTTTGTAATTACTGTCAGTACAGGGTACTCCTGGATGAATGAGAATCTTCACAGACTTGTCAGTACAGGGGTAAACTGTGCTGTTTGCTATGACCATGAGAAACAAATCCTGGAGCTCTTGTTCTTAAAGTTCTTCTCAACTTGTGGCTGTTATATCATGGGTCTTAATTGGTTGTATACTTTGCTATGAATAATTGAGAAAAGTCAGTTAAACTTTCAAAAACGACACCTTATATTGGTCAGTCACACAAGACTTACACAAGTGTCATCACACTCAACAAACACTCAAGGGAAGAGTAATTGCCATGGAAATCAACTTGTCTAGGTGCACTAGTGTAAACTTGCAGGTTTTATGTTGCATTCCACATTCATACATTTTGTAAGTGAATCTTTAGTGTAAACTTGTTGAAGAAAATGTCTTTCACTTATTTTTGTGATTTGGACATGTGAAACATCACAAACAGGAATGCAAGACAAACAAAAAACATTTCACATAATTTGCATGTTATTTTTCACATGCACATGCCACTTGCCTAGTTTTGAATAGTTACTATTAATATATATTTTACAGAAACCCTGAAAATGACCATAACAGTTCACCTTAATGTCCTTGAAGTCCAATACACCATTTTAGACACACTTCCCAAAATTGACCAGTATTCTGTTATTATTATTATTGTTGTTGTTGTTGTTGTTGTTGTTATTTATTGAATTGTCGTTCATTGTCATTTATACTGGATGAACAGTGACAGTGAAATAGGTTTGGATGCTCCATTCACAAAACAGTTTTTCTTATGTGGGTTTTTGTTTGAATCGTTGTGAGACGTTGTGTTTGGGTATTTGATAGTCAGCTTTTTGTTTATCTTACTTTGCACATTGCAATGTTTAGCATGACCAAAAACAAGTGAAAGAGGAAGTTTCATTCAGTGTAGTGTTGTCTCGTTCATGAACGATTCGTTCAAAAGAACGAATCTTTTAAGTGAACGTACTGAACCGGATCACTTCCTCAAGTGATTCGTTCATTTCTCAGTTCAGTTGAACTGTCAGCAGGCGGCGACAGTTCAACTGAACTGAGAAACGAACGAATCACTTGAGGACACAACACGCGCTGCTGACAGTTCAACTGAACTGAGAAACGAACGAATCACTTGAGGGAGGGACCGCGCGCGCCGACTGCGGCGTGTCACCGACGCATGAATCTATGGCAAGCCGTTCCTGCCAGAAATATGCCACATTCAGTCACGTTTCAACTTCATTTTTTTTTCAGATTTTACGCCGTTTTTTACGCCGTAATGTGCAAAAAGAACGCCGTTTTTTACGCCGTGATGAAGTTGAAACGCGACTGAATGTGGCGTATTTCTGGCAGGAACGGCTTGCCATATGAATCACTCCATGAACTACACTCTCCTGAATCATTTGCCTCTGAGGGATACACTTTCATGGTGACCGTTGTTCCGCGTTGTTTTAACAGATTTAGTTTCCAGATAAACAAACGCTGGCAGTAATGAGGAGCGACGGAGGGAGATAGGGGTGTGTTGTGTTCAAGTGTACCTCGGAGAAAACTAACTTTTTTTTAAACTCTGCTAAATTTGCCACCGCAACAACAGTACAGTAGGACACAGCATGTAACAAATAGTGTATAAAACCCGCAGTTTGAGAAAACGCGTGACTGTCTGATCATCTCATTGCGACAATTTGCGAGGGAACGGTGCATATTCAGTGTGAATCCTTCACTGAATGTACTGTGGGGTATACGTTCAGTGAACGGATCACTCACTGAGCCCAATTTGCAGAGTAGACCAGTTAAATAGCATACCATAGGATAGGACACTTAAAACATCATGATTTATAATATAGTTATATATAGTTTTATATTTACAAATGTGTTTGTCAAAGCAACACAGTCACAACACTCTCGTCTCCCGGTCCTGGAAGCTGTGAACTGAACTGAAACTTAAACCGTTCAGCCGTATATCAGTTCAGGAGTCGCAGGCTCCTCCTGCCAAGCACTGAATGATTCGGTGATTCAGTGAACGAATCTTTTGAACAAATCTTTCTAGTGAATTGATTCTAGTGATTCAGTACATCTAAAAGAACTGGTGTGCCCATCACTAATTCAGTGAGTTTACATCAAACATTCAGTTACAAAAAATGTGGTCTGCAACATACTAAAAAATGCAAGTTTCCATCAATGCAACTAGATGAGACAACTCTTCACTTCAGTGAAGTGAGCTGTGAGCTTTCTGTAGCACTGCACCAGGCTGCCATCACGGACAGTGTGCGAGCTACGCCATGGCTTTCGGGGGAGCTCTCTCTTTTTCGGGGTGCAGTTGATGCACGAGCCCCAAGGAGAAGACATACTGTGATTCTGCATCTGATATATAATAATCACTTAATAACCGCATCAAACCTCCACACAATATGAAAACCAAACATCACAGGTTAACACAATATGGCCAACTAAAGCAGGGCACAGGGCACAACTTACTCTGCAGTGATGTACTACATTGTACACAGCCTATAAAGACACAACTGTATGAGCATCACATCAAAAGTAGACAACACCAGGCTGCCTACAAGGTGTCAAGTCCTCATCAACAACAATTAAAGTTACCACAGATGAGTACAATCATTTCTCTGTGCAAATACATCAATGCAAGTGTCATGTATCAACAAACTTTGATATTGCACAGCCACACTTCAATGGTGATTTCAAGAATAGCATGTAGGCCGGTATCTTTATTAGAGTGATTCAACCTCATGCGTGAATCATACGTCAATAATAGCCAAATTAAAGGCATGATCAATGACAATGGCAATACAGAAAGATAGAAATGCATGGCAAAAATAGCATATTGCCAATATTTTAGAGACCCCCCAATTTTTCGCAAATCATGTTTTCAGGGGAGCTCATGTCTCATTAAGGGGAGCCAAGCTCCCCCTGGCTCCCCCATAGTTCACACCCTGGTCACAGGAAAGGGACATCAAAGTTGGCTATTACTTAAAAAAAATTCCGACAACATGGCATTTACTTTTACATCTCTAGAAAGTAGATGCTCTCCTCCTGGGAGTTTAATGACTTGAATTCAACTGTATGGTAATTGTTTTGTTTATCATTCACTTCTCATTGTCTTCTGATGTGTTGTTTTTGTGTAACCCCCCAGTTTTAAAGTAAATTATTGTTTATTTTATATCAGATTAAAATAAAAACAATAAAAATGACAAGATGCAATGGCACAATGTTATTTAAAAAGGGCATACTATAAATCTATACTGTATATCATTCATTTAGAATTTAAATAGAAGGGTTAATCTGTATAGGCTAACGAGATAGATAGATAGATAGATAGATAGATAGATAGATACTTTATTCATCCCCAAGGGAAATTCACAAATTCCAGCATATTCCACAAATTTAAAGTGCATGCAATAAATAATCCAAAAGCACAGCAAGGTGAGGAACAACTTCCTCAGTCTGTCAGTGGAGCAGGGCAGTGACAGCAGCCTGTCATTGAAGCTGCTCCTCTGCCTGGAGATGGCACTGTGCAGCAGATGCAGTGGATTGTCCATGATTGACAGGAGCCTACTCAGCGCCTGTCACTCTGCCACAGATGTCAGGCTGTCCAGCTCTGCCCACAACAGAGCATACCTTCCTCACCAGTTTGTCCATATGTGTAGCGTCCCTCTTTTTGATGCTGCAGAATCTTTTTGCAGATGTTGAAGGACACGAGCCTTCTGAGGAAGTACAGTCGGCTCTGTCCTCTCCTGCACAGAGCATCTGTGTTGGCAGTCCAGTCCATTTTATCATCCAGCTGCACTCCCAGGTATTCATAGGTCCATACAATCTCCACACAGTCCCCTTTGATGGTCACAGGCTCTGGATGAGGCCTGGGCCTCCTGAAGTCCACCACCATCTCCCTGGTCTTGGTGGTGTTGAGGTGCCGGTGGTTGGAGTCGCACCATATGACAAAGTCCTGGATCAGTGTCCTGTACTCCCTGTCCACTCCTGATACAGCCCACGATAGCAGTGTCGTCTGCGAACATTTGCATGTGGCAGGACTCTGAGTTGTATTGGAAGTCTGATGTGTACAGGGTGAACAGGACTGGAGAGAGCACGGTACCCTGCGGTGCTCCTGTGCTGCAAACCACGGTGTCAGACCTGCAGTCCCCCAGTCTCACATACCGAGGTCTGCCTGTCAGATAGTCTGTAATCAAGACCACCAGGTGTGAGCCTACTCCCATCTCTGTCAGTTTATCTCTGAGGAGCAGAGGCTGGATGGTGTTGAAGGCACTGGAGAAGTCCAAAAATGTAATCCTCACTGCACCGCTGCCCCTGTCCAGGTGAGAGAAGGGTCGGTGTAGCAACTAGACAATGGCGTCCTCCACTCTCACCGTCTCCTGGTAGGCAAACTGCTGAGGGTCGAGGGCATGGCGCATCTGTGGCCTCAGGTGGTTTAGCAGCAGCTGCTCCATGGTCTTCATCACATGTGATGTCAGGGCGACTGGCCTGAAGTCATTCAGCTCCTCAGGTTTTGGTCTCTTTGGGACTGGGATGATGCAGGATGTTTTCCACAGCTGAGGGACCCTCCCCTGCTCCAGGCTCAGGTTGAAGATGCGCTGTATGGGGTCTTCCAGCTGCGCAGGCCTTCAGCAGTCGAGGGGACACTCCATCTGTACCCGCTGCCTTGCTGGGATGAAGCCTCCTCAGCTCTCCGCACACCTGGGCTGCTGTGATTTTCGATGGGGGGATGGTCTCCTCTGTGCTGGCGTCGAGAGAGAGAGGGTGGGGAGGGGGTGCAGTACTCTGAGGTGCGAATGAGTTGGGGTGGTCAAACCTGTTGAAGAAGTTGTTCAGCTGGTTCCCTCTCCCCACATCTCCTTCGATGGTGGCACCCCGCTTCGAGCTGCAGCCGGTGGTGATCTTCATCCCGTCCCACACCTCCTTCATGCTGTTGTTCTGCAACTTCTGCTCAAGCGTACTTCCATACTGCCCCTTTGCCTCCCTGAGCTGGACTCTGAGTTCCCTCTGGACCCGCTTAAGCTCCTGATGATCGCCATCCTTGAAAGCCCTCTTCTTCTGGTTTAGAAGACCCTTGATGTCACTTGTGGTCCAGGACTTGTTGTTAGCATAGCAGCATACAGTCCTTAAGGGAACAACAACGTCCATACAGAAGTGCAAGTAGCTTCCTCACTCTTGGTTTGTAGTGAGGCTGAAGCAGAATCAGGTTGTGGTCTGCTTTCCCCAGTGCAGGCAGCGGGGTGATGCTTTATGCGTCCTTCACAGTAGGTCAATAGTCCTATTTCCCCTGGTGTTACAGTCCACATACTGGAAGAAAGCAGGTAGCATTGTGCCCAGAGTCACATGATTAAAATCTTCAGAGATCAACAGAATGGCCTCAGGATGTTTTGTTTGTAGATTGGCAACAGTGGAGTGGATAACATCACACACTACCTCTGCGTCGGCCCGTGGAGGGATGTAAATAATAACGACAATGGCGCGTCCAAACTCTCTGGGCAAATAATAAGGACGCAAACCTACAGCCATAAGTTCGATATCCCTGCAGCAGATGGAGATTTTGCTGCTTACATGCCCAGGATTACACCACCTTGCGTTGATGTATTTAGTGAATCCTCCTCCTTTTCTCTTCCTGCAGGCCTTTATGTCTCTGTCTGCCCTGAAGCCAGGTAGCTCCATTTTAGCATCCGGAATGTTTGTCGTGAGCCACGTTTCAGAAGAGCACAGCAAACTGCACTCCCTGTAGGTCTTGACATTTTTCACCAGCGCAGCCAGTTCATCGATTTTGTCGGTATCGAGTTCACATTTTCCAATGATAACCGAAGGTACCGAAGGCTTATATCTCCACTCTCTCACTAGCCGCTTAGTCTTTAGCTTAGTGTCGGCTCTGCAGCCTCGATACAGCCTCCTCACTTGACCAGGTAACCGGGGAACCACACCTTTGTTTGTAGAGCGAGCAGTTGGTTCCTCGGATAAACAAGTTTTGGTTCGTTAAAATCCACAAGATAGAGGATAATCAGCGCTACAAAACAAACAAAAAAAAAGAGCACTGAAAGCTCAAAAAGTACAAAATAGCACACGTAGCTGCTGGAAGGGCTGTCAGTCGCGACAGCGCCGGAAACAGTTGTGACTAGAGGTGTGTCCTAGCCATCTGAATCAGTGCTATGTTTATTTTGCAAGCACAAGACATGTTTTGCACTGTCCATTTTTACTGATTTCACTATTTATACTACATTTAGGAAAGAAGACAATTTCACTGGTGGTAAACACATACATTTTAACAAATAAAACTAACAGTAACTGGAATACACAAACTATATTCACACAGGCTCACAAACAATCCAAATAAAAGCAGCACACATAATTATTAAACATGTATGGACATTGTTGATACGAGAGAGAGAGGGAGACAGAGTCAAAGTTAAGTAACATTAAGTTATTCCTTTGTTTGTATAAAAACATTGTGTTAGTCCTGCCATGATGTAATATTGGTGTGTGGGATACTCTGACAAGACAAATTCAGTTCAATTCAATTCAATTCAATTCAATTCAATTCAATTCAGTTTTATTTGTATAGCGCCAAATCACAACAAAAGTTGTCTCAGGACACTTTCCATATAGAGCTGGTACAGGCCGAGCTCTTTTATCTACAGAGACACAACAATTCCCTCATGGGCAAGCACTTGGTGACAGTAGCGAGGAAAAACTTCCTTTTAACAGGCAGAAACCTCAGGCAGAACCAGGCTCTGGGTGGGCAGCCATCTGCCTGGACCGGTTGGGTGAGAGAGAGACAGCAAGGGAGAGAGAGTGAGACAGACAGAGAGAGACAGACAGAAATGCAGTCAGAGAGAGAAAGAGACAGCCAGAGAGAGACAATGACAGTGGATGTAATAACAGTAGTAGCAGTTGCAGTGGATGTCAGGCAGGGCCATGGCAGGAGATGCAGCTGTAATCCATAATCCAGATTCAGCCACTATCCATGGGAACCTGCGGGATGACAGAGCACAGAGACTCCGGGGAAGAAGCTAAGTTAGTAACACACCATGGTAGGACATGAAAACATGCAGATGGAGAGGGAGAGAAGGACAGAGGAGCTCGTTGTATCTTTGGAGGTCCCCCGACAGTCTAATGATATAGCAGCATAACTGGGGGCTGGTCCAGGACAAGCCTGAGCCAGCCCTAACTATAAGCTTTATCAAAAAGGAGAGTTTTAAGCCTACTCTTAAATGTAGAGACAGTGTCTGCCTCTCAGACAAAGACTGGAAGATTGTTCCACAAGAGAGGAGCTTGATAGCTAAATGCTTTGGCTCCTGTTCTGCTTTTGGAGACTTTAGGAACTGTAAATAGGCCTGCATTCTGGGAACGCAGTGTTCTGGTGGAGTAATAAGGGACTATGAGCTCTTTAAGGTAAGATGGTGTCTGACCATTTATGGCTTTGTAAGTAAGAAGGAGAATTTTAAATTCTATTCTAAACTTTACACAGAGCCAGTGCAGAGTGGCTAATATCAGAGAAATATGATCTTTCTTCCTCGTTTTTGTCAGAACGCGTGCTGCAGCGTTCTGGAGCAGCTGGAGAATATTCAGCAACGAATTTGGGCAGCCTGATAGTAAGGAATTGCATTAATACAGCCTGGAAATTACAAAAGCATGGACTAGTTTTTCTGCATCATTTTGAGACAAAATATGTCTAATTTTTGCAATGTTATGTAGGTGAAAAAAGGCAGTCCTTGAAAATTGTTTTACATGGGAGTGAAAGGGCATGTCCTGATTAAAGATAACTCCAACATTCTTTACAGTGGTGCTGGAGGCCAGCGCAATGCCATCCATAACTGCTATGTCATCAGAAAGTCCGGTTCCCTTACTGTCGATGAAGTGTTCCAGTCTCTATAGGATACGATGGTCAATGGTGTCAAATGCAGCACTAAGATCCAATAAGACTAGTACAGAGACAAATCCTTTATCAGATGCAATTGGAAGGTCATTTATAACTTTAACCAGTGCTGTCTCTGTGCTATGATGCACTCTAAATCCTGACTGGAAATCCTCAACTAAACTATTTTTGTGTAGACACTTGCACAGTTGATTAACAACTGCTTTCTCAAGAGTTTTTGAGAGAAAGGGAAGGTTGGATATCGGTCTAAAACCCCTGGATCAAGAGTAGGCTTTTTAAGTAGAGGTTTTATTACAGCTACTTTAAAGGACTGTGGTACGTAGCCTGTTGATAAAGACAGTGATCATTTCTAATACAGAAGAGTCAATTAAAGGTAAAACTTCTTTAAGCAGCTTAGTCGGGATGGGGTCTAAAATACAGGTTGATGATTTTGATGATGAAATTATTGAAATTAGTTGGTGAAGGTTGATGGGTGTAAAACAGTCTAAAACTGCGACAGGTTGAGTAACAGTTTCTACGGTTTCTGTGTCTGAAGACAAAACAGTACCTGTTGACGACAGGAGCCAATGAATTCTGTCTCTAATAGTAAGAATTTTATCATTAAAGAAGCTCATCAAGTCATTACTGTTCAGAGCTAAAGGAATGCATGGTTCAACAGAATTATGGCTCTCTGTCAGCCTGACTACAGTGCTGAAGAGAAACCTGGGATTGTTCTTATTTTCCTCTATTAGTGCAGAGTAATAGGCTGCCCTGGCACTGTGGAGGGCTTTCCTGTATATTTTAAGACTGTCTTGACAGGCAAACCGAAATTCTTCCAAATTGGTGGAACGCCATTTCCTTTCTATTTTTTGGGAAGTTTGCTTTAATTTGCAGGTTTGAGGGGTATACCTTGGAGCTAACCTCCTCTGATTTATTATCTTCTTTTCTAGGGGGGCAACAGAGTCAAGTGTCATATGCAATGAACCTGTAGCACTATCAACCAGGTAGTCAATTTGGAAGGGACAAAGGTTAGCATAGGAGTCCTCTGCTGTATTGAGACATGGCATTGAATTAAATACTGATGGGATCATATCCTTAAATTTAGCTACAGCACTATCAGACAGGAGACTGGTATAAGAAGTTTTGCCTACTGGCAGGTAGTATGCTAATATGAATTCAAAAGTTATTAAATGATGTTCAGATAAAAGAGGATTCTGTGAGGAGACTATTAAGTCTTACATTTCAATGCCATATGTCAGAACAAGGTCGAGGGTGTGGTTAAAACAGTGAGTCTGTTAATGTACATTCTGACGGAAGCCAATTGAGTCTAATACTTAAATAAATGCAGTGCTAAGGCTGTCATTATCAACGTTGACATGTACATTAAAGGCACCTACAATAATTACTTTATCTGCTTTAAGGACTAAGCCTGATAGAAACTCAGAGAACTCAGCTATAAATTCGGAGTAAGGACCAGGAGAGCGGTATACTATAACGAATAAAACTGGCTGCACTGTTTTCCATTTGTCATGAGAAACAGTGAGAACAAGGCTTTCAAATGAGTTATAGTCGAGTTTAGGTTTAGGGTTGATTAAAAGCCTTGAGAAGAAGAGCTGCAACTCCACCTCCACTGCCTCAAGGAATGTGAGTAAAAATCCAAAATAAAAGTATAGATTATAAGAATGTATAAGAAGAAAAATAAAAGCCAGATTGAATGTAAAAGTATAAATAAATAATAAGATAAAATAAGATAAAATAAAAAGTAAGAACATGAGTTAAAAGCCAATTTAAATAGGTGGGTCTTGAGCCCTTTTTTTAAAAGTATTAACGTTCTCTGCGGCCGTCATGTCCTCCGGCAGGCTGTTCCACAATCGGGGGCCATAAAACTGGAACGACGCCTCATCGTGCGTTTGAGTTTTTACTCTGGGAATAGATAAAAGGCCAGTGTCAGAGGACCTGAGGGTCTGCGAGGGTTTGTAAAATAAAAGCAATTCTGAAAGATAAGAAGGCCCAAGACCTCTAAGACATTAAAAAATCATTAAGAGAACCTTAAAATTGATCCTGAAATACACAGGGAGCCAATGCGGTGATTCTAAAACCGTTGTAATATGTGTCTGCCTTCTGGTCCTCGTCAGCACATGTGCAGCTGAGTTCTGTAGAAGTTGTAAAGTTGTGATGTTTCTTTTCGAAAGACCAGAAAGCAGGGCATTGCAATAATCAATATGACTGGAGATAAAAGCATGCATCAGCATCTCTGTGTTTGCCTGAGAGAGAAACGGGCGGACTCTGGCTATATTCTTTAAATGATAAAATCCTGTTTTTGTAACATATTTAATATGTGGAAAAAAATTGAGCTCAGAGTCAAAAATGATGCCCACTTTTTTTTACATGATTGGATGGATTTAAAGATAATGTTTACAGCTTTGGTAAAAGTTTTGCTCTCTGGGCCTCAGGAGCAATGATTAAAACTTCAGTTTTGTCCTGGTTGAGCTGTAGGAAGTTCTCTGCCATCCAGGATTTGATGTCTAAAATACAGTTAAAGGGGGCATCAAGTTGCCCCGTCTTATCAGGAGACATGGAAATATATAGCTGTGTATCATCAGCATAGCTGTGAAAATTGATACCACGTCTCCTGATGACACTGCCAAATGGGAGCATATGTAAATTAAAAAGAATTGGGCCTAAAATTGATCCTTGGGACAGACCACATTTTATTTCATGTGTTCTGGAGGAGCATGTATCCAAACTCACCAGGAATTTTCTGTCTGTGAGATAGGTAGTGAACCACTTAAGAACAGTGCCAGAGAGGCCAACCAGGTGTCTGAGTCTACTTAAAAGAATAGTGTGATCTACTGTATCAAAAGCAGCACTTAGATCCAGTAGCACAAGGACTGAAAGCTTGTGTGTGTCCAAATTACACCTGAGGTCATTAACAATATTTAAAAGTACAGTCTCTGTACTGTGATTCATCCTAAAACCAGATTGAAACTTCTCAAAGATTGAATGATCATTTAAAAAAATCATTCAGCTGAGTAAAAACATTTTTTTCTGAAATTTTACTTAAAAATGGTAAGATGGATACTGGTCTGTAGTTATTAAGAATGCTAGGATCCAAATTGTTCTTCTTCAGAAGAGGCCTCACTACAGCTGTTTTAAAAGTTGCAGGGAAGACGCCTGTCTGAAGAGAACAATTTACAGTGTTTAAAAGCTCAACTTCAAAGAATCCATAAAATGTTTTAAAAAGTGATGTTGGGATTGGGTCTAAAAGGCAGGTTTTTGGTTTTACTTGGTATCTTACTCTACCAAGCATGTCAGCATCAACCAGGACAAAACTGTCCCGTGTTTCCTTGGGGTAACACAGTTTGGACATGCCATTGTTGTATTCTGATTCCTTAAAATTGTGGATCTGATTAAATCAATTTTACCTCTGAAGTGGTCCGCAAAGTCTTCACAAAGAGAGTTTGTTGGAGTGCGTTGGAATTTACTGGAATCCAGATTGATTAACCGGTCAATTGTGTTAAAAAGGATTTTGGGGTTATTATTATGAAGTGAGATTATTCTGCTAAAATAGTTATTTCTTGCTTCTCCCAGAGCCTTGTTACATATTTTTAGTTGCTCACAGTACGTCTGGTAGTTAATTGTTAATTTATTTTTCCTCCATTTTCTCTCTGCCACCCTGCAGTTCCTCTTCAGTTTTTTGATGTCTTCATTGCTCCACGGCATTGTATGTTTAGTTGGGACTTTCTTTAAAACTGGTGGAGCAACAATATCTATGGTTGTCTTTGATTTACTGTTAAAATCATCAACAATAACATCACAAGGTGCAGATAAAGAAACTGGAGGATGTTTATCTAAAATGTCAATGAAATTTGCAGCCACTTCAGAGGTCATGCAGCATTTCCTGATGGTTCTCACTCTGGTCTCCTGCTGAAAAAAAAAATGGTGAGAGGCTGTGGCTAATGACCAGAACCAGGGTGTGTACCTTGTTGTGAGTCAGCTGTGTGACATACTGTGTAAAATCCATGCAGCTGAGGAGGTTTAAAAAGTCTTTGGACATGTGGTCTGATGGATTATCTGTGTGCAAGTTAAAATCACCAGATATAATGATAAAATTATAGTGGCATGGATTATTGATAAAAATTCTGGAAAGTCACTGATAAAAACAGCATCGTATTTAGGTGGTCTGAATAAAGCCGACATGGTGAGAGTTACAGGCAGAGGAGAGTCAGGTGTTGAGGCTGAGCAGCCTGCTGAAGCTGCCTATCCCTCTGCCACAGGTGGGGGTAGGGCCGAAGATAAAAACACTCACCTGGGACTGTGACATGGTGTTAAAAAAGTGCTTTAAAAGTTCAGACTGCTGCCTGGCGATGTTGTTCGCTCCTGCGTGGATAATAGTCCTTTTCACCTGCGGATGCAAGTTCAGAATGTCCGGGATTTTCCCCGTTATGTCCATGACGGGGAAAAAATTTCCTGGAGCTGGTGCCGGGCCACTGGCTTCTCGCTCACTGACAAAACTGCATATTTGTTGGAGAGCGGCAGGCTCGGGAGAGGAGCCCCGCCATGGGTCCCGCTCAGAGCCCTCTTCTGCCTGCGGACGACCACTTCGGTCCAGGGGGTCCCCTTGCTTGGAGTGGAGCAGACGGGTCGATGACAGGAGGAGGACGGTTCCCAGAGAACTGTGTGCACGAGTGCAGAGGTCGTGTTTTGTGGTGCAGACTCACCAGTCTGTGAGGACTCCAGCCAGCTGGTCACTGTCGGGAGACGAGACCTGAAGGTGGTCAGCAGGGAATCCTTCCTCTGCAGCTGGTCTGACATCCGTTTATTGTCATCGAGAAGGTCAGCAATCTTTTTGTATGCCTTTTTTAGCAGATGTTCCACCTCTCCAGGTGAGTCGGCAGCGCCCAGTGTGGGCATGGCGGCTCACAGAAAGACAAGGTTTTATGCCAGAAGATGTTCTCCGACCTAACACTAAAAGCAGTTCAAATGCCCAAGACTGAAATACTAAGGAGCTAAAAAAGGCTAAAAGTCCAATTCTCAAAACTAAGTTAAAAGGCTAAAAGACCAAGTCTTAAGACTGAGAGCTATAACACGGAAGTCGTAAGTATGGCACCAGCAAGCATCCATCCATCGGACCATCATTTAATAACTTTTGAATTCATATTACCAGATTACCCATCAGTAGGCAAAAATTCTTATACTAGACTCCTGTCTGATAGTGCTATAGCTAAATTTAATAGTATGATCCCATCAGCATTTAATTCAATGCCATGTCTCAATACAACAGAGGACTCCTATGCTAACTTTAGTCCCTCACAAATTGATAGTGCTACAGGTTCATTGCATAAGACACTTGACTCTGTTGCCCCCCTAAAAAAGAAGATAATAAAACAGAGGAGGTTAGCCCCATGGCATACTTCACAAAACCTGCAAATTAAAGCAAACTTCCCTGAAAAATAGAAAGGAAATGGTGTTCCACCAATTTGGAAGAATTTCGGTTTGCCTGTCAAGGCAGTCTTAAAATATACAGGAAAGCCCTCCACAGTGCCAGGGCACTTGACTCTGCACTAAGAGAGGAAAATAAGAACAATCCCAGGTTTCTCTTCAGCACTGTAGTCAGGCTGACAGAGAGCCATAATTCTGTTGAACCATGCATTCCTTTAGCTCTGATGACTTGATGAGCTTCTTTAATGATGAAATTCTTACTATTAGAGACAGAATTCATCAGCTCCTTCCGTCAACAGGTACTGTTTTGTCTTCAAACACAGAAACCATAGAAATTGTTAGTAAACCTGTTGCAGTTTTAGACTGTTTCTCCTGTCCTGTCAACCTTCACCAACTAATTTCAATAATTTCATCATCAAAATCATCCTGTATTCTAGACACCATCCCAACTAAGCTGCTTAAAGAAGTTTTACCTTTAATTGACTCTTTCTTATTAGACATGATCAATCTGTCTTTATCAACAGGCTCCATACCGCAGTCCTTTAAAGTAGCTGTAATAAAATCTCTACTGAAAAAGCCTACTCTTGATCAGGCTATATTTATCAGTGAAGCCAGAAGAAACCAATCAGTTAACTAGACTTTAAGCATGTCTTTAGAATGTAAAGACCTGGATAACCTGCAATTTTCTGATGCTAAACTTGGACAAAACTGAAGTTACAATACTAGACCCTAAATACCTTAGAAACTCACTGACATAGCAGTTATGGATGGCATTGCGCTTGCCTCCAGCACCACTGTAAAGAATGTGGGAGTTATCTTTAATCAGGACATGTCCTTTCACTCCCATGTAAAACGAATTTCAAGGACTGCCTTTTTTCACCTACGTAACATCAGGCACATCCTGTCTCAAAATAATGTAGAAAAATTAGTCCATGCATTCGTAGCTTCCAGGCTGTATTATTGCAATTCCTTACTATCAGGCTGCCCAAATTTGTTGCTGAATATTCTCCAGTTGCTCCAGAATGCCTCAGCACGTGTTCTGACAAAAACGAGGAAGAAAGATCATATTTCTCTGATATTAGCCACTCTGCACTGGCTCTGTGTAAAGTTTAGAATAGAATTTAAAATTCTCCTTCTTACTTACAAAGCCATAAATGGTCAGGCACCTTCTCATCTTAAAGAGCTCATAGTACCTTACTACCCCACTAGAACACCGTGTTCCCAGAATGCAGGCTTACTAATGGTTCCTAAAGTCTCCAAAAGCAGAACAGGAGCCAGAGCATTTATCTATCGAGCTCCTCCACTGCGGGACCATCTACCAGTCTTTGTCCGGGAGGCAGACACTCTCTACATTTAAGAGTAGGCTTAAAACTTTTCCTTTTTGATAATAGGTCATACTGCTATAGCATTAGACTGTCGGGGGACCTCCAAAAGATGAACTGAGCTCCTCTGTTCTTCTCTCCCTCTCCATCTGCACACTTTCATGCCCTACCACGGCGTGTTACTAACTTAACTTCTTCCCTGGAGTCTCTGTGCTTTGTCGTGTCGCAGGTTCCCATGGATAGTGGCTGAATCTGGATTGTGGATTACAACTACGTCTCCTGCCATGGCCCTGCCTGACATCCACTGCAACTGCCACTATTGTTATTACATCCACTGTCACTGTTACTGTGATTGCATTTCTGTCTGTCTTTCTCTGTCTTTCTCACTCACTCTCTCTTGACTGGCACTGTATGGCTTGAATCTGGTTTGTGGATTTGAGATGGTGCTCATCTGTACCCCCATAGTTATCGATGAGCATGATCTTTTGGCCACAGAGAACAGGTAGCTAGGAAACGTCCTTATTGCCCAGATGGCACACGCATTTCTTTCAGCAGGATATAACTCTGCCCTCTCTAGCTGCATGGGTTCCTCTTTGGTCAGGAGGAATGAGGAGATCAACTGGAGACTCGGACAGGCGGGTGCGGGTGGCAGGGAGCTGGAACGAATAGGAAGGGGAGTGGTTGGCTTAACCACTCTTTCCGGTGTTCATGTAGCCGGGCATCAACCCGAATTGCTGGGTGATTAAGGATTGGCTACAGCTGTGGTGGCTGGTATGATTTGTGGGAGGATCAGGTAGAGGTGAGCCGTGATTGCGGAGGAACTGCCCAGTCCAGACCCACAGGACAGACTCAAGGAGAAGACTCACATGACTCAAAGAGACAGGGGAAAAACACAGGAAAACACAAGGAAAGAGAGGGGGAGGCAGAAGCATTCTACCACAAAGTTCCAATCCCTTCACTTACTTAAGCAATGTTATTTTGTGGTTATTATTCCTTTATGACACACAGCGCCATCGCTCACAAAAATATGAAAGTTACTTCAGGACATCGCACTTAGTTCAGCAGTGAGCATTTTTGTTCCACCTTTCTTGTTTAAAAAAAACATTTTTTAGAGAAATATTGCTATGATAATTGTCTTAAATCAATTTTATTTAGTCCAAGATCAAGTTTTCTTGAGAGAGGACTTCAAAACCCCATGACGGCACGAATACTGAAGAGTTCCTTTTTTTTTTTTTTTTTTTTTTACAGTAGAGTGGTTTATAGATAAAGTTTGTTAAAACTATTCTAACACTGTGTGTGTGTGTGTGTGCGCGCGCGCGCGCGTGTGTGTGTGTGTGTGTGTTTGTGTTATGCTAGGTGTATGCTGAGTTATCCCTGGTCCCTAACATGCATGTCTATGCCAGACAAGAGATCCCTGAACGTTTCCATTTCAAAGGAGGGAAGTTTGTATCCCCCCTGACGCTGGTGGCTGAGCCAGGCTGGTTTATCGCTGAGGTAACAGATAATATTTCACTTTTGCACGTTCCTAGGACAAAGCTTACATCCCACTGCAACTGCATTTAAAGTGAGGTGGAAGATATGAGAGGGCACACAAATTGGGTCAGGGCACTGCATATTGAGATGAAAATGGGAAGTATGCTTATTCCAAGGCTTTATGACTGTTTAACATTTTGTTTGTTTCAACAATTTCATTCAGACATTTGACAGTATCATTTCTTTGTAGAAATTGGTAATTGAGTTATCTGCATTATTTATGGTCTGTTTAGCATGCTTTCCCATCAACAAATTACCTTTTGCTCAGTTAACATTTGAGTACCTCAGGGACTTTCAGACATGTTGACTTAAAAATTTAAGGTTCCCGGTGGAGTTCTTGACCTTTGGTAGCACTATGGAGCTGTTTTTCTCTCTCAATCACACATGCATGAGGGTGCAAATGCACCTGCTTGATGTTGACATAATACACAGTCCTACCAATCACACAATTGTAGGGAAATTAGCATTTGTGTCACACTCATTTGGGGAACCACATGCGAAGAGGAAAATTAATAACAAAATTAATTCAGTGAATACACTTCATCAGTCTGATATCAAAGGTCATGACTTCTCAATTAAATTAATTTCTGTCTCTACTTCAAAGGAACACACATGACAAAAACAAGGTCTAAATTGAAATTTATTAACCTACCATCTATGAAGACAGGATAAATGAAATAACTGATAATTACACTCAAATGGCCAAAGTGGAACAAAAAACAATACTGATCTGTGGATGATAAAGTAAACTATTTAATGAATTTGCAATGGTCAAAGAGAGGATATGGTTACCTTGGGTGTACTAATAATATTAGGATATCTAGGATTAGATATTTGAGGATTATATCAACACAGTCATGAGCAGGAAGTAAGATGGTTTTGTTTACTTTGAGACCCCAGGTTGTCTTTCTTTCTTTCTTTCTTTCTTTCTTTCTTTCTTTCTTTCCTTTTGCTAGAAAACTTTGGAAAGACATTGAAACATTATAACAATTTTATATTTAACAGTAACCCACTAATCCAGTCTTGTAGTGACTTGGTTTGCAAAATTAAAGAAAACAGAAATCACATTTTATAGGCAATGTTACTCTGAAGCATGTAGCAAAAGTGCTTGCTCATGAGGGAATTGTTGGGTCTGTAGATAAAAGAGCTCGGCCTGTACCAGCTGTATATGGAAAGTGTCCTGAGACAACTTCTGTTGTGATTTGGCACTATACAAATAAAATTGAAATTTCAAAGAAAGAACAAAGGCACAGCTGGCTCCAGAAGTGGAAAAACAGTGGCACAAAACAAAAGTGACCAGCGAAAAGAAGAGAAGAGAATACAAGAGTACACAAAAAGGAGTCAGCTGTTTTTATTTCCAGGGAATCCTGAGTATGTATCATGGGTGTGGTAATAGTTAGCCAATCAGGGCTCTTCTCTCTCCTTCCTTTGTTTAAACTGGAGAAGAGAATATTGCCTTTATAAAACTTTTAATTGTTTAATCTTGGGTTTATGTGCAAAAGTCAGATATCCCAGAAAAACCAACTATTAATAAAAGAAAAAGAAAAAAACAAACAAGCAAACATGATGTTCCTCACAGTCAGAACTACATCATTCAAAACTTTCATCACAGTACACATCATTACTTAGCCAAAAGAGAAATGAATGTCTCCTACCACTATTACTAAATGAGATTCCCCGATACTAGACTACTAGACTAGATTTACTAGACTAGATACTATACAATACTAGATTAAGAGTGAGTATGCGAGTGTCCGATGAATCACACCTTGGGGATGCTTCCAGTTCTTAAATGCTATTGTCTGGGGAAGCAAACAGTCAATATCATTCAGATATGGAGTCTTATTGCTTTTCCATTAAAGAATGAAACTCATTTTCATTCTGTGGTGATTTTGATTATCATTTGTCTTGTTTCTTTTGGGTCATGTTAATTCTACCAGGCCATAATTTTTCTGTTGTGTTGTTTCTGGTGTTTATGCGGGAGTGGATTACCCCTCCACTCTGTTTAAAGTCAGCGTCGTAGTTTGTTGCGAGGGGGTTAAAGGGAGATCCTTGGGTCCACAAACAAACTAAATGTATCCACCATGAATTCCTCACTGGCATGGCAACAATGCTGAGCTGTGTCCGCTACATTATTCCACTGATCTTCAGGTGGTGATAATATGCCAAGATATGCAGCACTGTGTCAGCAAAGACAGGTGAGATGAAGATTGCTGGCAAGTAAACATGTATGTACACAATGCTGGACTTTCCGTTGAGCTCAATGATACTTACAGTGTTAAGGTAATACGGAATGTGAACATAACTTTTATTTGTTTGCAAGAAAACTCTGCAGGGAACCTTCAAGCTCAATAGTTCTTTCTTGGCCTTGGAAACAGTAGCTGACAAAACAATCTCAATCTAAAGATATTCTGTAGTGTTCAACTATATCACATGTGGATTGGTATTATTGCCATCAAAAATCTGTAAAACCTTTGCATCTTTGTTCTACTTTTTGTTACAGTCTGTTATGTATATTCGTGTGTGTGTGTGTGTGTGTGTTTGTGTGTGTGTGTGTGTGTGTGTGTGTGTGTGTGTTCACCCTAGAACAAGGCAAGACTCCCATACTGGAAAAATGACTCTGGGGAGCCCTCAGCATGGCAAAATGGCTGGCATGGTTACGACAATGAGTTCCTCGACATGAGAGGTTTTTTCTTGGCAACAGGACCTGGTAACAAACAAATCATATTTTAATAGTACAGTCTGGCCATTCTACACTCAACAACACTCTTTCCCACAATGCTATCTGTCCTCAAGTGACCACACTTCTCCTGTTTTCCACTGTGTGTCTAAAGCATGGTGTACCATGTCAGTGGAGAGGTGCAACAATGACTCCCTAGTAATCTAGATGTGACCCAAAACCCAAAGTGGGACTGAATCTTGCTTGTTTTATTAGGCAGACGGTGACTGTGAACTGTGCAGTAGAAATGATGTATTCCTTCTCTGTCAGTATGGTCTGTAGCTTGCGGTGAAGTTAAATATGATAATTATAATAAAAGATTATTAACTTGAGATTTAGCTTTTATTACATTTTCTTCATTTCACTCAGACTTCAAGCGGAATGTTCGGGCGGCTCCCATTCGAGCGGTAGATGTCTATAATGTGATGTGCTGGACGTTGGGAGTGGAGCCTTTGCCAAATAATGGGTCCTGGACTCGGGTAGAGTACCTCCTGAATGGCTCTGATGGTCCCTTCCAGCCCACAACCCCCTGGACCTGCTGTTTGATTTTGTTAGGAGTGCTGCTGAAACTATGGGACTAAAATATTTAACAGTTCAGTGTTTGTAGCATGTAATGGTCATTAAAAATGATCTGCCAGAAGGAGTTTTAACAATGAATCCTGCAGAGCTTAAAGTATTTGAAAGGAAGGGAAAAGAAGCCTTAAAAAGCCTTGAAATTGTGCCAGGACCTCATGCCAACTTCCTAAATGGACCAGGAAATAAGATCATCCGACATGCCTACAGCACCTTAGAAAGAACTTCCATTCTGAATCCTTGAGAGGATGCTGATGTTGCCTTCTTCTGAGATGTGTAAAAGCTAGAATATATATTAGGGAGAATGATGTATCATTTTTAAGTTGGTAAAGAACAAATACATATAGAATATGTTTTGATACCCAATCTTTTCAGACGTTATTCTTCCTTTTTTTTATGCTGGGGTTCTTGTCAGTCTGTGTGGTGGATAAGTATAACTGAGATGCTTATTTGATCAAATTTTTTATTCAGCTATTGCTGTCCTTTTGTTAGATCTGTAAAACCTGTATGACACACATTTTGTGAAAAGTGCTCTACAAATAAATTTGCTTTGATTTGAAAATTCATGATTCTGTGTCTAATAGGATTAAACCACTTTAGGTTCTTACTAGACAACATCTCAGTCACGGGGCGGCACGGTGGCGCAGCAGGTAGTGCGCGTGCCTCACAGCAAGAAGGTCGCCAGCCGGTCGGGCAGGGCCCGAAGTTTGCATGTTCTTCCCGTGCACGAGTGGGTTCTCTCCGGGCACTCCAGCTTCCTCCCACAGACCAAAAACATGCTCATTAGGTTAATTGGTGACTCTAAATTGTCCTTAGGTGTGAGTGTGAATGGTTGTTTGTTTCTATATGTTGCCAAAGGCAAGAGTGTAATCAATGAACGGTGACAGGTGGCAGGTTTTAGTATCTGTGCTGTACACTGCATAAATGTAATTGGATGTATTGGATGAGTAGGAGCTCCTTACTATTTAATTTGATTCACTGATTCACTGATTCACATTCAATTCATTCCATGGCTAGCAAAGATAAAAGAGAGATTATTAAAATTAGACACAGTGTAATAGATAAGATCATAAATGAGGAGGGGAAAATATCCACAACTATTAAAGCAAAGACTATAATCATATAAAAGTTGTAAGCTACCTTTATCTTTACAGTTATACATTTATATGAGATTTCTTAACAATGCCTGACAGCACATGCCTACTGTCAAACATGTAACTTCTGTTTATTGGTTTTCTAAACTCGAATTGGCAGTGACAGTTGAATCTTTACTTGCAAGCACAAATTGATACGGTACGTTAATTTTTTGTGTGCAAAATGCACTGTCATCGTTATTGCATGGTGTAAACCTTTGTAATGGTATAAAATGAGGACACAGACTGATGAACATGGAGGGCATTTAAAAACAGAAATAACTGACAAGATGTGAGTTTTAATAGTCAAGACAACAGCTCCCACTACTTGTTGTACATGGATATGGCAGTTCAGCTCTGACTTAAAGTAAACCTATGTGGTAATATCAGGGCCTCTATGTACATGTAAACCTACTCGGATGATGTAATTGGCACATTCATATTCACATTGATCTAATGCACACAATGTAACCCAATGCACCCAATTGTAAGTGACCACATTTTCAGTTGCAACATCTCAGTGCCAGCTGATTACCACAACAAACAGCATTTGTCTATCCCTAGTTTTCTACATGGAAGTTGCTTTGACAAGTATTAAAGTAGATTTGGCATTTTAAAACTGCAGAGACAAGGGTCATTTTCTTCCATGCCATTTTTGGCTTGGTCATACAGTTTGAGCAAAGCAGGATCTTATGTATTTAGGATCTCACAGATAAATGCATTAAATAAGCACCATATCTCATCTACAATTACATGTACGTGTAACCCTAAAACTACAAAGGGTTAACACAGGGTAATTGTGTATCTTTATAAACACAAACTGTAAGTGACAGAGGGTTAAGACATCATTAGCAGTTTGAATCATTTTAAATGCTGGTAGACCTAAAATGGCAATACACACCGGTGGTTGCCACCGGTGTGTATTGCCATTGCCATTGTTTCTCACATTGCTCTATAGAATGACTGGTCTGGGACACTATTTATGATTCCTGCTATGGCATCAGAATTAAAGTAGACAGAAAATTGGTCCTTAAATGGCAAGTACAGAATGGGGGGCTCCCTCCCTGGAAAAACTGGGCTCTCAGTTCACTTACAACAGTTGACACAATAATAACTTTATCTTTATCACTCCTTCCCAGTTGGGATTGGAGTGATTAGGAAAATGTACTCTGTATTTACTGTATATCCTTCAGTTGTTGCTCATGTAGTTTTTGAGGTGTTTCTCCCTCATCAGGGCAAGGCAGGATGATGTTTATTAGAGTTTTAGCCTCCCGTAATGCATTGGTCATCAGAGACAGGCCTAGTTCTCATTTAGGCTTTGAAATGTGCAGTGACCAGCTAATCTTTCGTCTCGTTTTTTCTGAACTATATTCCATCTTGGATTGCTTTGTGGAACAGTGGCCTGGACAGATTACCATCCATGAATTTGGAAGTGTTTTACTAGTGAGTGTGTGAGTCTCCCATTTCCTCAAAATACTATGTTCTATTTTGGATAAATCACACTAGTCTCCCCCAAATACTGCAAAATGTTATTATGGTATATTATATTGAGTAAACATAGTTTTTGGAGTAAGGACTCCCTCAAACAGTTGTCTTAATAGTATTAAATCTAATGAACATGGGGTTAACAGTGGTTTGACCTTGGCCTTGAACAGTTGGTCCTTTTTTTTTTTCTTTTTTTTTTTTTTTAAATCACACTGACCAGTTTCACAGCTGATGGAGAACATGCACTGATGGGTGATATGATTGACACTTGCTGAGGCCCAGCTTGTTGGAATGTTTTGAAGGACTCCCTTAGGAAGGCCTTGGGGTACCCTCTAGTGGTGAAAGCTGACAATAGCATCATAATGGCCTGTTTATAATCCCCTTCTGACTACACTCAGTATTCTGTGAAATACTGTGAGTAGTTAGAAGAAGTAATTGAGATTTTACCAGGCCAGCATATGTGTGTTTGGAATGATGACTGGTTTTGTGGAGCCAAGCATGAGATTCTATTAAATACTTTAATATCCAGATTGTCCGTGTTGCGGAAGTTTGTATCTGTAAACAGTATGTGGTAGTATCCAGGAAATCCACAGAAGTCAAGCTGGTGATAGATTTGAGTTTGATGCATGCATCAAAGTGATTAAAAATTGATCAAATTCCTTTTTCTGAGTAGAGCTCTACACCCCAGATATTGTGCAGATATCTGTTTTATAGTATAGATGATTCTTAATGGAGGAGGCCAAACCTGGGGTTTCCAAGTCAACCATGAAAATACTGGGGCAAATTTCTTGCCCATAGCTGTGCCTTTGATTTGTAGAATAAAATTTCAATTGAATTCAAAGTTATTCCTGGTCAGATCGATTTTTAATAACCGTGTTATGTCCTTGTCTTTTTTAATCCTAATGTTTGTAAAATGTGTTTTTAATGGCCCATATGACTTCTTGAATATCAATATTAGTATGGAAACTGTCAATATCCATGGCAAATAAGTCATGGTCAAAAAGTCATCCTGAGGAATGTGGAGGGTTTTTTTTTTTTTCCCTTCTACAAAATCATCTTTGATGTAGCTAGGGTGAATAATTAAAAGAGGATTCAGGTAGAAATCAAGGAAGTCTGCCTTATGATAGAGCTAACTGTTAGAGTCAGACACAATAGGTTTACCTAGGGGAATTTCATGTGATTTCATTGCTACACTCAGTAGAGTCCTTGTGAATTTCTGGCAATATATAAAACAAGCAGTCTGCTTAAGGCTTTACCTTCCTGTGTGCTGAGACTAAACTTCACATGACAAATCTCAAAGTTTGTCTCAAAATTATTAATATCAGCACTGGTGAGAGCATTCATTTCAACTGGCAGTTGGCCATTAGGAGTCAAATCTTATTTGGGAGTGAAAAGCAGTTGCCCTAATCATTTTGTGTTGATAATATGCTGCAATTCTTAGCCTTTTATGACACTGTTAAATGTCCCATCTATCTTCATCAATTTTGCTTTTATTACTGTCTTTAAATGGCGATAAAATGTAGAGCTCCGTTGAGTGAAAATTTTTGATTAAAACAATAACATTTTTATTCCCATCCTGTACGGGTAGGCTCCATAAGACATTTGCCTTTCATAATCGCACCAGTATTGCAACATGGACTGAGTATAGTGTTTGCTCTGTCTTGAAGACCCACCTTTACAGTTATGGCATTTGTGAGTAGTGTGTTAGTGTTTTAGTGTGTGGTGTTGCAATGTGTGCATAAAGGTGTAGAATGTTAGTTTATAACAACAACAGCAACAACAACAACAACAACAACAACAACAACAACAACAGAACAAACCTTGAATTAACAGAGGAACTTTCTTGAGTACCCTTGGGTTTTGAATAATTCAAAAAGAGTGTGTGTATTTTCTTGAATGTGACTGTTAAGTGAGCAAATTCTATGGAAGTCGATTAGTTATGATTTAACAAATCCTTTAAATGTGGGTTTTTAATGACAACAGTCACCAACAACAGTCACCAAGAGTTTTGTACCATCTGGTAGGGATGAAAAAAGACTGGTATATCCGCAAAATCAACGGTGTTATTGACAATGACATTTTTGTAATCCAGATATCTGAAATATTAAACTGGTAATTGGGTGAGTTTGTTATGTGTTTGTTCCTAGTTTGCCACATAAATGTAGAGGCTGGAGAAAACATCTTTCCCATCACTGTTCTTTGGACCTGAAAATAATGTTATGAGTTGAAGTGAAATTTTCAAGTGATATTTATTTCTTGTAATGTGAGTTTTTCTTCATTTGGACATTGGGGTTAAGCGTTAGGTTTAGAGTTTTTAGAATAGGACCCAAGGGGGCAGAGGTGTGAATTCGAGTCACATGACTTGGACTTGAGTCAGACTCAAGTCATGAATTTGATGACTTTAGACTCGACTTGACAAAATGCTACAAGACTTGCAACTCGACTTGGACTTGAACAGCAGTGACTCGTGTCTTAACTTGGACTTGAGCCCTTTGACTTGATAAGAATTTCTACTTTCACCAAAACTCAAAGATTAAAATGTATGTTAAAAACAAACGCCCTACATCTCTCTCTCTTTCAGTGTGCGCATTTGTGTGTGCATGCGAGCTGTGGGCACAGCATCCAATCAAATTAGATCTACATTGTTTTGATCTGACAGCATCCAATCAAATTGTAGGACAACAACCAACGAAGAAGAAATGGTAATCAGTGTGCCAGTTTGAAAAATGATACCAAAGATAGTGTCGTTCCGGTACAAAAGAGTTGTCGTCCAGGATTTGGGTCATCGGGACCCCCGCCCACGACTGCCACCCATAGCACATTGCACCAGCCCCTTCTGATCCTTCCTGTGGGTGGTGGGCCTACGGGAAGGTGGGCCCATGTCGCTCCTTTGGGCTGCGCCCGGCCAGCTGTGGTGTGGGCTTGATTATAGCCCCCCAGCTCAGCTGCCATGTGTTGGAGTTCTCCCTGCTGAGTGAGAGGGTCGCTTCCCTGTGCCTTCGGGTTGGGGATAGGTCTGTCACTGTTGTTTCGGCCTATGGGCTGAGCAGCAGTGTAGAGTACCCAGCCTTCTTGGAGTCCCTGGGAGGGGTACTGGAAAGTGCTCCAACCGGGGACTCCATTGTTCTGCTGGGAGATGTCAATGCTCACGTGGGTAGTAACAGTGATACCTGGAGGGGTGTGACTGGGAGGAACGGCCTCCCTGATCTGAACCCGAGCAGTGTTCTGTTATTGGATTTCTGTGCTAGTGCACAGTTTGTCCATAACGAACACCATGTTCAAGCATAAGGATGTCCATCAGTGCACGTGGCACCAGGACACCCTAGGCCAGAGGTCACTGATCGACTTTGTAGTCGTATCATCTGACCTTCGGCGGTATGTCTTGGACACTCGGGTAAAGAGAGGGGCTGAGCTGTCAACTGATCACCACCTGGTGGTGAGTTTGATCCACTAGCAGGGGAGGAAGTGGGACAGACTTGGCAGACCCAAACGTACTGTGAGGGTCTGTTGGGAACGTCTGGCGGAACCCGCGGTCAGGGAGGTTTTCAACTCCCATCTCCGGGAGAGCTTTGACCAGATTCCGAGGGAGGTTGGAGACATCGAGTCTGAATGGACCATGTTCTCCACTTCCATTGTTGATGCAGCCGTCCGTAGCTGTGGCTGTATAGTCGCCGGTGCCTGTCGTGGCGGCAACCCCCGAGCCCGGTGGTGGACACCGGAAGTAAGGGATGCCGTCAAGCTGAAGAAGGAGTCCTATCGGGCCTGGTTGGCTCATGGGACTCCTGAGGCAGCTGACGGGTACCAGCAGGCCAAGCATATGACAGCTCGGGCGGTTGTAGAAGCAAAAACTGGGGTCTGGGAGGATTTCAGGGAGGCGATGGAGGAGGACTACCGGTCGGCCTCGAAGAAATTCTGGCAAACTGTTCGGCGCCTCAGGAAGGGGAAGCAGCTCTCTGTCAACACTGTTCATAGTGGAGGTGGGGAGCTGTTGACTTCGACTGGGGACGTTGACGGGCAGTGGAAGGAATACTTCGAGGATCTCCTCAATCCCACTGTCATGTCTTCTATTGTGGAAGCAGAGACTGGGGACTCGGAGGTCGATTCATCCATCACCTGGGCAGAAGTCACTGAGGTAATTGGCAAGCTCCTCGGTGGCAAGGCACCGGAGGTGGATGAGATTCGCCCTGAGTACCTCAAGTCTCTGGATGTTGTAGGGCTGTCCTGGTTGACACGCCTCTGCAAAATTGCGTGGCAGTCGGGGACGGTGCCTCTGGACTGGTAGACTGGGGTGGTGGTCCCTCTGTTTAAAAAGGGGGACCGGAGGGTAGGGATGTATACCGTGGACCGGTACTTTTCGGTACCGGTCCGTAATTGGGTCGGTACCAGGGTACCGTTAAGATTCTTGCCTAACGGTACTCTTATCGGTCCTTTTTTTTTTTTTTTAAACTTTGTTTTGGAGATTTTTATCTGCGTCTACCCAGCCGTCGCGTAATTACGTCACTGCCACCGTCTACAGGTGATGACGCAGCGCCTCGTGAGCTCAGGCTGAGCCATCATGTTGGTGAGGGTCAAGCACTCAAAAGTTTGGGCGTACTTTGTCAAAGTTAATGATAACGTGGCTCAATGCAGTCTCTGTGAGAGAGAGGTTGCGTCCAAGGGGGGGCAACACTAGCAATATGACCAAACACTTGGAGCGCGCTCATAACATGAAGCTAAAGCAGTGCGGCGTGTTCGATTGCTATAAGAAAGCTAGTCAAGTTAGCAGCCCGACAACGGCTAACGCTAAAGACTGCATCACAGTGTCAGTGCCAGCGGCACCCGGCTTGGTTTCTGCGACGTCAAGTCACGGTAAAGCTTGGTTTACGCTTCTGCGTCGCGGCGACGCCATACCTACGCCGTCGACGCAGACCCCTACGCGGACCCTACGCCGTAGCCTGACGCGCACCTCCAAAAAATCCTGACTACGCGTCGCGTCGACGCGTAGTGACGTGAGCGTCGAGGACTGTGATTGGTCCGTTCAGAACGTAATTTTCGGTTCAGTCGCAGCCCTATGGTCGCAGCACAACAACAGCGCTATTTTCAAAGTTTCTGTGGTGAGAGCTACAAGAAAAACTGGACCAAGCCAAAGAAAGAATTATCGAGGAGGTACGCAAGTACGACCACCGCTACAACTCCTCTTCGCGGCAGCAAGAGCCCCCCGAAAGACACAAAGACACAGCCACACCCCCCTAGCGGCTTGGCAGTGAATTGCGGAGCAACGCGTTCCCTCGACGCAGAACTATGAATGCTCAGTGACGGCGTAGGGTGTACGCCGTAGGTATGGCGTCGCCGCGACGCAGAAGCATAAACCAAGCTTAAGTTTGCAGATGTATGGATGGATGCGGGCATGCATGCGTGCGAGCGAGCATGCATGCGTGTGTGTATGTGTGTGCGCATGTGTCAATATATACTGTATGTATGCCTTGTACAGGCTCCAGTATATTACCATGTATGGCTCTGTCTGTTTACAGTCTGGTTTGAACAAGATGTTGTTCTGACACTGTTCTGTGAAGCTTTATTATTACCTTGTGGTAATTAAAAAAAGGTTGAATCTTTTAACATCTTGTAACGTCTTTATTTTTTACACAAAATTACATGTTGTAGTATCGATAAGAGTATCGATAAGTATCGGTACCGATAAGGAGTATTGGGATCGGTATCGGTATCGATAAAATCCTAACGATATACATCCCTACCGGAGGGTGTGTTCCAACTATCGGGGGATCACACTCCTCAGCCTCCCTGTGAAAGTCTATTCCAGGGTACTGGAGAGGAGGATCCGGCCGATAGTCGAACCTCAGATTCAGGAGGAACAATGCGGTTTTCGTCCTATACCCTCCACAGGGTGCTTGAGGGTTCATGGGAGTTTGTTCAATCAGTCCACATGTGTTTTGTGGACTTGGAGAAGGCATTCGACCGTGTCCCTCACGTCATTCTGTGGGAGGTGGAAGAGCCGGAGGAAGTGTCCGGGGAGAGGGAAGTTTGGGCGTCCCTGGTCCGACTGCTGCCCCCGCGACCAACCAAAAATGGATCGCAGAGTGCAAAAAATGTGGGTCGAAGATTACAGACGGAGAGGCACAACTTCCAACTTCGTTCAACATCTGAAGTTGCACAAAGAACATTAAGTAGAGCTGGTGAGCCAATGTTCAGCTAACGTTAGCTTATTGGCTAAGTAACTGTGCTAGCTTTGTAGTTCATAGGGGTGTCCCGTAAGGATCGCCCTCCACGGTTCGGCTCACATGTGATCCGTGGACTACCTGTGAGCTATTGCTGTGCTATTTTTACATAAGTTATAATACCTGAAATCTCAATGCATAGTTTCAGTGAAAAGACAGGCCAGATGCTGCTGTGTGCAGTGCATCTCTGTGAAGAGCGACTGATTTAAAGCCATCACATCGCCTTGAGTGAAATCCAGACTATGACTTATTTCACTGATGTAACTATGCTGTCGTCATAGAAAGAGATCATAAGACTGTGATGTTTATTGAAACTTTGGTGATATCAGCTGTCGTAACTTCTGTCGTAACTTAAGGGGGTTCCTTGGAATCACTGTGCATTGGATAGAGAAAGAGGCAGAGAGGATACAGCTGAAGTCCAATCTCTCGGCCTGCAACCGCTTCAAAGGCTCACACACAGCTGAAAGAATATGTGACCAGTTTGAGGTAATATGTGATGAATACAACATCAAAGATAAACTGACTACGTTATTCGTGACAACGCTGCTAACATGTGCAAAGTATTCACTGTGTTTTTCCCCACTGAACAAGATGATGATGATGACGGGGATCATCTTGATGACCCAGGGCTCTGGCATGACTTAACACTGGAAGACCAGCAAACAATAGATGCTGCTATTGTTACCGCACCAGACCTAGGGGAAATCTGGGCCAATAGACAAGGTCCACAGGCAAGGGTGCACTGTGGATTAATGAGAGAGGACACACGTTTGTGTCTTGCTCCAGTCGTTGCTCATTTAATTGTCAATAATTTCATAGAATTATAATACATTTTCAGTGAAATCATCCCCACCTCATATGCTATTCATCATTTATATTCTCAACAAGTCTTTTCAACATACACACCAAAACATATATAACACAAGTAAATAAATTTACAAAACCAAAATAAACAATATAAAATCTGTTTTACCAAAAATAAATACAAGCAGATTGACAATAACTTAAATTCTATTCCACATACACTAAGATTGGCTTAAAATATTACCTTTACAAAAATTATACTTCCTAAATCACATTCTCACTTTTACATCTAAATTCACTCATGTTCTAACACTTATACATGCTTCCACACTTGTCCTACACTCACATAACAAACACATAATCCCTACAACATTGACATTAACACTGCCTTAGCTTTGAATGTAACTGTCTTGCATTTATGGCGTGAGTATGCTTCACAAACTGAACTAGTTTGAATATGCTGTTTCTCTCTCTAATACTTACTTTAAATTGACTGACTTGAACATTCCTTAAACACACTTCTGTCTATTTCTAGTAACAAACATCTGTAACATACACTTAAAATACTACTTTTACAACAGTTTAACCATCGCAAGTAAATGCTCTATGCCATTACAAAGGCACTCTTCTCTTGTCACTACATCTTAACAACATCTCTAAACAACACAACACTACTTGCAATAACCTTACATTAGTTATTAAAAAGAGCTTATCTCAGGAAAGCCTGTGGATTAATGACAGAGAGGACACAAGTTTGCGTCTTGCTCCAGTCGTTGCTCATTTAATTCTGAGCTGCGCATGAGCAGAGCGGTTATACGACTCTCCCTAGGGTATCCACAGTGGCATTATGTTGCCATCTACTGACATGTTTAAGTATCAACTTAACTGTGTAAAAGTTAAATCAGTTCAAATATTTAACAAAAAATAGGGGGTGTCAAGAAACAGTGCTTGCAGTGTTTTGTACATACTCTTCAGCTGGTGGTGGAATACAGCTTGAAAGAAACAAAAGTGACATCTCCAAAAGTGGAATCTGTTGAAGGAGTTGGTGGACATCTTGAAGCTGTTTGGTGAAGCAACTGATTTGACACAGGGGAAAAAAGTAGTCACAATCAGTGCTGTTGTTCCATCTGTCTTGTCCCTCAATCATCACCTTGAGAAGCTGAAGCCTCAAGTCTGTTTCCTGAGTGGCATGGTCAGAAGTGTCCAGGCATCCCTGAACAAAAGATTTCTTGGAATCTTCATCAATGTGAAAATGGCCAGGACACAAGATGGGGTCATTGCTCCCTTTGCAGACCCAGTCTACCTCAAAGCAGCTGCCTTGGATCCAGCTTTTTCTCTGTTGTGGGTGGAGCCCCATGTGCTGGTCAATCGTGACATCAAGACAGAGGTGGCACGAGTTAAAGGTAAATATTATTGAGTTCAGTGTAACTTTTTTTCTCATAAACTGAGCTAATTGACTGCAACAATAATACTTGTTAAGTTTAACACACTTGATATCCCACACTAATTGTAATAAGGGCTCTTTTGTTTCTGCTAATTACCAGAACTAATCCTGCAAGATGCACCACAGACAGAACAATCTGTGCCTCTTGTTGATGAAGAAGAGCGAGAGGAACTTGGATAAAGAGAAGGGCTGTTGGCTGCATTCCATAAAAGACAGAAGAAGGATGTGGGGACCACTTCAGCACTACAACTGAGTCACTACCTTGACATTGCCGAAGGACAGAATGCTCTTTTGTTCTGGGCAATGAACATGAAGACTCTTCCTTCACTGTTCCGAGTGACATCAGAGCGTTGGCAGTGCCTGCCTTCAGTGCTCCAGTGGAGCGAGTTTTCAGCCATGGTGCCACCATTCTTCGGCCTCATCGTGCACAAATGACTGACACACTTTGGCCAATTTGGTCTTTTGCAAATGCAATGCAACATAGGGCCCTGAAATAACAGAAAATGCACAACCCTGTTCAATGTTATATTCATGTATTTGTTATGTTCCTCCCTCTCTCTCAAACACGCATGTGCGCGCACGCGCGCACACACACACACACACACACACACACACACAAAACCCTGTTTGTGTTAGTCCTTTAAGGATAATCTAAATGTTCCTCAAAATAGTAGCAGTCTCTTGGAAAATTTATTGATAAAAAATGTGCATTCAATGGTCAACTGCTGTGGTGCTAGTTCTAGTGCAATATTCTATGGAAATACAATGTCAGCACTTTTTGCACTTTTTTTTCCTGTTTTTACAAATAGTTTAAGTTGCACTTTATCAAATATGTTTATTCTGTGCCGAAATAGTTTAAAAGGAAGAATATTTTTGTAGAATATGAGTCAAATGTTAAATGGTACTGGTTAATAGTGCAATATAAAAGTTCAATGTCAGCACTAGTTTTCTTGTAAAAGTTCAATGCACTTGTTTATCAAATTGGTTTTGATAAATAAATATAGATTATAAAAGCTTACAGGATCTGTGCATTTAATATATTATTACTTTGTTGTTAAAATGACTCCAAAGGACTCAAAACTCAAAGTCTAGGACTGGTGATTTGACTCGGGACTTGCCTGTCTTGACTTGGGACTTGATTGGGACTTGAGGGCAAAGACTTGAGACTTACTTGTGACTTGCAAAGCAATGACTTAAGGCACGGAACTAAGGGAGCCATTTATTTAACAACAAAAACCCTATACAAGTTTTAATACAACAAACAAAAAACACAATCTCAAACACAAAAACAGCCCTTTACCAAACACTCAACTACACTGTGGCAAGTGGCTAGGAAAAAATGCAAAAATAGGAACAGGCAAACTACTAGAAAACAAGTCATGGATAAACAAACAAGCTACTAATGAACTAGGCAAAGAGTAAACATACATAGGCTACTAGGAACTGGGATTGGTACAAACACTCAAGACAAATGGCTGGAAAGTCTAGCATAAAGCTGAGAACAACCTGGCAATGGGACATCTCCAGCATGCCATTTAAATGGAGAGATAACAAGTATATAAGTTTCAGGTGTGCCGTCTGCCCCACCGAACAGCCTAGCCACACCTCCACTGCCAAACTGGAGGGGGAAACTCAAACACACATATTAGTCCCAGCGATAACACAGAAAAACATAACACAGAAACAAGTAATAAAACTGCGCTGCTTAACATTAAGGTGTCTTCAAAAACACTCAGATTTTTCTGAGTCTGCAGGCCCAGTTCAGTGCTGATGAAGACTTTTTCTGTAAGCTAACAAAAATTGAGAGTATCCAGTTCTGGGGCCCCAACTGCAAGTAATGATTTCGATTGTGTGCCCGGCAGATCATGTTTTTCCTGTATGACTTTATTTTAACTCATATCTGCTGGCTTGATGATGATGTCTGTATACATTTTCAGTTGGGCTAGAGCCAATCAGTGGTGTTCTTGTAAATTATCCTGCTCAATTGGATTGTTGTCTATGAGTGATAACTGATTGCCAATTTGGTCTAATTGATTTCTTTTTCAATCTAGACCAGAATTCCTTGGCTATATATTGCACTCTATGCTATCTATTGCAAAGTTAAAGGTTCTACTCTCCAGGTAGTGGCAAGACTATTGAAGACTTCACCATCAGGATGTAATTGGGTATAAAAGGTGTTCCAAGTGGAATGTTGAGTAAGTGTGCCTTTTAAGGTCTAGGGCTGTATTCAGAAACATTCTGAGACTGCTCCTAACTTAGCCTTAACATTTCTAGCAAGGAGTCCTTGCTTAGGAGTGATTATGAAAATTCTCAGACCAACTCTGAGTAAGGAAGGGACTGGCGGTTTTATCGTAGTGAGAAGTCATCACTGACCCTCTTGCTAGGTGTGATACATACTTTTAAAAGATGTGATTGGAAAAGACAAGGCATTCTAAGTGATAATGTACATACAGTAAGATAAAATAAGATAAGTTAAGACTTTAATAAAGTCTCAAGTGTGGGACTTTATCCCACACCCGGTAAATTAAGCTGTTACAGCCAGCAAGTATTAAAACAAGCAACAACAGTGGCACAGAAGGGTCAAGATAAAAAGTATATGGGGTATAGAATGAAAAAATCAACTATGTACATGCACATTGTGTACAGTTCCTGTTGATGTCAGGTGTTTGACCGTGGAAGGGCAAACAGCTTTTGACTGCTGTGGCACTGGAAAGTTACTGTGAAGCTGAGTGTTTGGTCTTTGATTAAGGAAGAACTGGTTATTGTTCACGCTTTGAGCACAGTAAAGTAATAAAGAGATTGTTATGCTGCAGCAATGAATTGCCTATAGATTCTTGGAGGAAGCAACATATAGTTACGGTAATCAACCAAGCGAAGTGCGTCAACCAGGTTACACTGGGGTAAGACGTCTCAGTGGCTAGTAATAGACTAGCTCCGTTAACAGATAATGTGAGCATATGTCCCTCCTGGAGCGCTAGACAGGCCTTAACTACTCCCATCTCCTTGTTGTCAGTTTGTTAGTTGAATACATAAGCCTGGTTGATGGTGCTGTTCTTCCTTTCATCCCTTGTTGCGACTGGTCGTGTGCTGCTGTTTCTCCTCTCCTTTTGTGTGTGGTAGGTGTCAATGTCATTTTTTTAAAGTTGATGAATAGCTGCTGTGTGTTTATTGTCTGATATATTTGCTCTAGATCCAGCGTCATGGTGACCCTCACCCTAAGTGTCCAGCTGTCTGGCAGGGTATGGTATTGTGCAATAATTAGACAGAGGTAAATGCTGACTTGGTGTTTTGTTTATATCAATTTGTTTGGCAGTGTGTTAATGTATTTTGTTTCTTTTGTAGACACTGATGGCCACTGCTGGTTTGGTTTGGTTTCATTTAGTTTTGTTGCTGGTTATAGCGTTAATTGTTTTTGCCTTATTTCTGTTTGTATTATTTTGGCCTCAGGTTCATTTTTACATTTCATTTGATATAATGTATGTCTTGTACATTAGTAATTAATTTTACATTATTTTTGGTGACAAATTAATTCAAGCAACAAAAAAATCTGAGGAGCCACTCCGAAAGAGTCGGCTCTTTTAAGAGAGCCGAGCCATAAGAACCGGCTCGCTTAAAAGAGCTGCTATTTCTTACCTGTGCTTCTCACCCCATACCTGTGAGCATGTGGTGGTAGTTTTGCATTACCTTCACATTTGCATTTTTCTCCTGTCATTTTTGCTTTGCGGTGTGTGTGTGCATGTGTGTCGGGCACGGGAGCAAGGTGGGTACTCTATCCCAACATATTTCCCCTATTTCCCCTATTCACTGTGGACGGCTATCAGCCATTCATCAGCACTGCCTTTTTTTTGTTTTTGTTTTATTTTAGCTGAGTATCTTTTGTATCATATTTTAGCTTAATCTAGTTTAAATAAATGTCTTTTTTGTTTATATTTTGCTGTCTAAATAAGTTTTATAGTTTTGGGAACTCTTGTCTCCGACCTTTATTTACCGTTGGCTGTATTACTACGAAGAATCTGTGTACTTTTAGCCAGTTCGAATTGAGTGTTAAACCTAAAAGTGTAAAGAGACAAACCAAACCCCGGCCTTGCCCCGGCCAAGCCACATTAGCATGGATAACAGTAGTGCAAAAACAGTAGGTTAGTAATGTGGGATTGGGAAAAACGACACCAACACACTGCTAATAGAATTAAGTCTCTTAATTATTAACTTAATTATTAATACTATTCTATATAATGTGCTGAATCTACTGTAAGCCGTTGTTATAAACTGTAATTTTCTGTGAGAAACCTTTCAATAAATGATGACGAGACAAACTTCTCTTTATGTTGTGAGATTAATTAAATGAAAGAGGTTTACAGATCAGTTTTCAGTGCGCAAGTTTCCGCTGTAAGGACCAGCTCATACACCAGATTTTGGTATTAAAGGTCTGACCATGAACTAGAATCAGCTGCTGCTTTTATCCTGTCTTGAACAGAATGCTATGTTCAGATGTCACGTACACCAAGTGGTCGGGAGGAAACGTCATCCAAGGTCAAATGATATGAAGGCGCGAGGTGCACGTCTTGTCAGACATGAAACAGGTTGTAAATTTAACAGAAACACAGAAGTTCATTGGTCATTTTCAGATCATAGTGAAATCTATGGTTATATAATAAATTGACATAACAACATACTTTAAAATTAAACTACAAAATGTTGAAAATACCAGCCTACTTGCACAGTGACCTGTTCACATGCTATATTGTTATATTTATTTGCTTGCATTTTTTTTTTTTTTTGGGCAATTTATTGGCTTATCTGGCTCACCTTTCAGCAATTTCCATGAGTAACCTCTTTTTTTTTTTTTGACAATTTTATATTCTGACCAGAAGAATCCAGTAAAACAGTACAGAGGATGTGCTTATTATCAGAGTGGGATACTATTTCAATTTAACAGGATCCTGAATTCTTAGTGGTTGATGTTGAGCTTGCTAAATTTTCCATTTACCATTAGATACTGCAAGTACAGCCTTGAATGTAAACTATATATGTGTGTGTGTTCTTGTCCAGTTATTCAGTGAAAGCTATGCACGTCGTTAATAGCTGACTGTCTCTCACAACCGCTATAGCTTAATGTAGACAACTTTGCAGGTTGTCACTATTTCTTTCAGTGCTAATGAAACGACAGATATGGCTAAACTAACTACTCTCTCACTTCAAACTGGCAAAACAAGTTGCAAGATACACAAGAAGTTTATAATACTTACTAATACTTGTGCCAACACTTAAGAGTAAAACTTCACTTCTGACCAACACACAGCTTGTATCTCTCTTGTGTGTCTCTTGATCAAAAGTCCTATTTATCTTGCCAACCTTGTTGTTATTACTAAGTAAGTAAGTAGGGCAATGAAGGCACTAAGAACATTGATAAAAGCATTGGCCATCATGTCATCAAGCAGTTCTATGTGCACAGCACGCAAGCACAGCTTGGTCAATAGCAGACCACAGTGCTTCATCTCCCTTCCATTCACTTTAATAAGAACAATGATTAACTTTATTTGTATAACACCTTTCATACATGAATTACTGCTCAAAGTTCTTTACAACATTGTTTAACCAAGCCAAGCCCATTTCAGTCTACCCCAGAATGTCTTTCCACAAGTTTAACTTCACTGTGGGTATTATCTGTGTTGGGCACAGCCAGAAGCCACCCTGGAAAAAAAAAGATGGTTATTAATGCAGTCTATAGCTGCAGAACCCGTTGATTCAGCACAGATGTTTAGTTGTGTGTTATCCGCACAACTATGGAAACATACACTGTGTGCCCTAATGATGTCACCAAATGGCAGCATGTATAGTGAGAATAGTAATGGGCCGTGGCAGATCCCTTGTGCAACCCCAAAAGAGATGCCATGTTTCTCAGACGATGATGACATGATCTCTAAGACTAACGTAAAACTTGCTCCCTTTGATGTATATTTTGAATCAGTTTGACTCACAGTCAGAAAGACCAATCAGCAGTTGAAAGACAACTTATCAAGATGTCATGGTCAATTGTAACAAATGCTGCACTTGGGTCAACAAGGACAAGAATCAAGAACATGTTTTCATAAGAATTTAATCTGAGGTCACTGATTATTTTAGTCAGAGCAGTTTCATTGATGTGGTATGTCCTAAAGCCTGACTAAAATTCCTTCAGGACATTATTTTTTTTTTCAAGGAATTAATTTGCATTGAAACTAACTTTTTCAGTATCTTACTGGTGATGGGAAGGTTGGATATTGACCTGTAGTTGGTGAGTGCATGACCATCTAGGTAACAACAGCTGTTTTGAGGGCAAGATGAGGAAAGATGCCTGTTTGGATGGCTGTTGTTTATGCATACATAATTTTCAGGACATTAATTGAAAACACTGTTGCATACCCGCTTTAAAAATGCTGTAGGTACAGGGTCAACACATGAGGTGGATAAGTTCGACTCAGTTAATGCAATGTACATGTTACAGTGAACTGTGATCCTAGTGCTCCTCCATTTTCTTTCAGCTGCTCTACAGATTCCCTTTACGTCATTTGTTGAGAACAAAATGATGTAACAACAGTCAATGGTCAACCAAAACCATCAACCCATTGAGGGCAGGATTCAAAATCACACTAAAAACCAAAGTAAAAAATGGAAATCACAGGCTGATCCAACTTGCATGAATTTCATCACGGCAACTCATAATGTGACTCAGTAGTGCCATGCTGCCTGTATGCACTCTCCACAACATCTGGGCATGGTCCTGATGAGTCAAAGGATGGTGTCCTGGGGGATCTCCTCCCAGCTCCTGGTCAGTCTGTGGCAGTACTTGGTGTCTTTGGATGCACTGATACATAACATCCCAAAGGTGCTCAATTGGATTTAGGTCAGGGGAACATGAAGGCCAGTCAATGGCACCAATGCCTTCATCATTCAAAAACTGCCTACACACTCTGGCCACATGAGGCCAGTCATTGTCCTGCACTAGGAGGAACCCAGGGCCCACTGCACCAGCATAAGGTCTGACAGTCACCCTGAGGATATCATCCCGGTACCTAACAGCAGTCAGGATACCATTGGCTATGACATGGAGGTCTGTGCGACCCTCCAAGGATATGCCTCCCCAGACCATCGCCACCTGTGCAACCTGACTGGGCTGCAGGTACTGCCTCATACTACCAATAGTGACAAGTATTAAAAATTATGACTAAATATCGTCGTCAACGAACCTTTATCACGTGGTGAAAACGAGACGAGACGCAATGTAAATGCTGGTCATGTGACGATAACTATAATTAAATATATAATGAAATATTGTTGACGAATAAAAACAAGACTAAATGTGGTTTACAAAATAAAAACTCTGCTAAAATGTCTCTTCATTTTCGTTTACTAAAACAAGAGGAGCCGAAATGTTATAACATTATTTGGTCTTGTTTAGTTGCGTTGTTAATATTTTACAGTATTTCTGTTTCCTGTGTCTAACTTCAGGGGCTGCATCAGGTCCCACTGCGCAGTCGTAGGTGACGTCACTTCCTCAATCCCCACTCGCGTCATTATTTGTAAGATGCAGCTGTGGTAGGTTAGCGTTAACGACAGACAACTGACACAGAGAATGGGACCAATGGCCGGCCAATCTGACTTCAGTTTACAAGCAATACAAGTCACAGACACACATTTTATTTGCACTTTTTATTATGTTATTGTAGCTCGAGCATTCAAGCACCTTGTTTCTCTTTATGTTAAACTTGAATGTATTCAATTTTTTCTGGCATTGTCATGTGATCCTATTTTATTTAATTATTTATTTTATTTAAATGTGTGTGTGTGTACTTCTAACATGTTTGGTTGGTAAAATAAATATGTTGTAAATTCAAATCAGAGTGTCTTTTGTGTCTGGAATGGATGTATTCTTGAGTCTATAAGGTAACAATAATATAATAATATGACAACCTTGTGTGAATTGTGAAATGGGTTTGGCTAAAAGAAAATTTAGGTTTTGTCTATACTACTGGGTACTCAAACTATATTGACTGGGTCAAATAGAATTGCATTCTAAAAAGAGACTAAAATACAATTTTCATCGACTAAAACTAGACTAAAATGACATCAGTTCTCGTCGACTAAAACTAGACGAAAATAGTCGGGGATAATTCTGATTAAAATAAGACTAAAATGCTCAGACGTTTAGTCGACTGAAACTTGACTAGACTAAAAATACTGAACGTGACTAAAACTAATAAAAACTAAATGACAGCTTGACACAAGACTAGACTAAAATTAAAATTAAAACAGGCCGCCAAAAACAACACTAGTGACAAGGACACTAACTCAAGACTGGAGAAGAATCAATCAGGAAGGATAAGGAGAGAGCAATAGTCTGTGGCCACCCCATGCAAAACCATTCCCTTTTTGCACCAAAGCAGGTGTAATTAAGTCACAATCTCTTGTGCTTCCTAAATGGGCAGATTGATATCCCTGAAGTATAACTGACTTGGTTTTAGACTGTGATGATTAAGTGTTCCCTTAACTTTTTTGAGCAGTGTATGTTGTGAGTACCAGAATCAAAATAATCAGTATACAGATTTATGAATATAGTATATTTCACGAAATATGCACAATAGTGAGTACACTTACTATTCATTTAGTGTCCCAATGAGCTGAATCCAGAAGAAAGCCATTATACCGTGCTGTTTTCTCTAATTATTCAATATGTTTCTATATCATGTGCCACTATTTACTGTGAGCATAAATGTCATTTTAGTGCAGCATGAGTGGCAGCCTGTTACAGCACTTCTTGCTCACCATTGAAGTTTCTCCTCTACTTTCCTTAGCTGAGCTTATTTTTCAGTACTATATGTATGTTAAGTGCAATTACTTTTTAAACTTGTGTGTGCACTGTAGACACTAAACTTGTTGCGTGTGCACTGGAATTTGTTTACAGTCACATCTGGAGATGCTGTTCACAGTCATGATCTCTTTGTTTATACCAGAGATCAGCTGATAGCTCTCCATAATACGGCAGTGCTACCCACAGGGAGCCCACTCTCTTCAAGCTGAGGGAAGAGATGGGGAAGCCTGGCTGGGGCTGAGCACCATGCTAGGAGGAGACGTTAGAAGCGAGTGCTCCCTCTGATCACCATGGACAATGTGATGTATCTCCTCAATAAGATGGATGAGTTAGCAGCACTGGTGATCACAGTCTATTCTCCCAATCTGCAATTGCTCCTGCGATTTGTGATGTCATCACTCAGTTAGAAGCAGGTTACAAAAACAACACCTGCATGCCCTCTTTCTTGTTTCTGGTGACTTTAATCAGGCACCTCTGTCCTCTACTTTCACTGAATATATTCCATGCTACACTAGAGGCAATAAAACACTGGATTTTTCCATGCCAACACCAAGGACACATATAACTCATCACCTCTCTGACATCTCACCTGATGAAGACTCTGGTGAGTCCATAATGGACCGGCTACAGATCGTTTATCAACCTGACACTATGACAGCATCATCCACCCTCCTGAGATCCCTCTCTCATCTGGAAAAGGCTGAGGATACCATCAGAATCATGTTCTTTATTGTCTCCAGTGCCATCAATACCATACAGCCAATGCTTCTAAAGGACAAGAGCACAGCACCGAAACATTACAACATGAATCACGAACTACCTCACCCACCGATGACAGTATGTGAGGACACAGGACTATTGAGCATAGTGTTGATCGCTGACAAGAGGACACTTAACAGACTGAATAAGACGGCCAGCTCTGTCCTGGGATGCCCACTCGACCCAGTGGAGGTGGTGGGAGAAAAAAGAATGATGGACAACATGTCACCCCCCATGCAGGAAATCCTGACACCACGTGGCAGTTCCTTCAGTGACAGGCGGCTTTACCATTGTGTGTGAAGAAGAGATATTGCAGGTCCTTCCTTCCTTTTGTTGTTGTCAGACTTTAAAATTAACACTGCTCCCAGCAGACCACACACACCAAAACTGATATATTTACTTGTAGGAAAACCAGAGTCCTCCAATTCACCTTTCCCTCCCACATTCCTTCAGGAGAGCTGGGGTGGAAATATATTCCAACTACTAAGAGTTACTTGTCATTTAAACTGTTTCCAGGAAGGTGTTAATGTAGGAGGACAAGAGGCCTGGTCCTGAAACCTTTTTACCCTACATTCCTTCAGGAGGGCTGAAGGAGAAAGACACGTCAACTACAAAGGGTTATCTATTATGTAAACTGTTGATAGGAAGATGCTAAACTTTCTTCCTGCTCCACACCAGATGAAGGTATTAAAACTGTCAGGATGAACAATTAACAGGTCTCAAGAGGCCTCCAGAACCAGATAACATTGTAAATCAGACTTTCCTGTAGCAAACTGATTTGTGTGTCTGTGTGCTATCTTTTCTACCACATCAGGATAATGCAAACTATATGTTTGATTCAACTTTGGATGTTCCCACAGCACTAAACTCACAATTTGTATGGTGTTAATGCTTTTCCCATGTTTCTAGCTTGTAAAATGACAAAACTATTATCTTAGTTCTCATAAGCATTTTGGTTTCTACCATGGAACGATACTGCCATCTAGAGACTAGTAGTGGTGAGGTTTTAGATACTTGACATGAGACAATTATTAGTAGTGCTTAATTCACCAAATATAATCTGCCTTTCCTTGTTCCTTTATTCTATCAATTAGTTATACTATTAGTCATCAGATAAGTAAGTATTAGTATTGAAGAATGTTGCCACTAAGCAACGAAATGTGCCTGATGCATGTATATTGGTGTCAACGTACATGTTGTAAACAATGTTGATGTGTGATTGAAATTTGATAAGTTTAAACTCTGTGATTGAACATAGTGAGAAGCAGATGAGTCCATCGCACGCAATCGTCAGTTAATGTTTTCTTTCTCTATAGAATGCAGTTACAGCTTTCACCTGTAAATCATTCTAAGCCTCATTCAAAGGCCTGTGTGTCACAGACATGCCCCGGAGCACCAGAGATATACTCCCTACAGCCTGCGGCATCAGTTCAGTTGCTTTTTACCTTGAGTTGAGTTTACTTCACATTTGGTTGTCTTACTCTTCTCTTCAGAAAAATGTTTTTCACTAGTTCTTTTTCCAGTCTTCTTGGAACTTCAATTTTTGCTTGACACGTTAAACCACATAACTTTTTTAAGGTTAAAGCCGAATCACGTAATAATATTTTTGTTGATATTTTCGACCAGCCATCAAAAGTATTTTCAACTCTATTATTAACCAAGACGTTTTGCCATACGGTCGTCAACCTCTTTGGACCGAGGTCCTGCAGCCAGCCTCAACCCATCTGTCTGGGTCAAATTGCCACCGAAAGAGCCGCTCCTCATCTGTTTCCGACACCAAAGGACCAGCCCCTGAAGCATCTCTGTCCAAAACTGGCTCTCAACACGGTGGTTCGACTGGTTCTCCCCATTGGACAGCAGCACAGGTCAGGGCCATGAGCGACAGCCTGGGCCCCCCCTTTGTGTCAGTTTGGGGCAGGCCATCATCGGAGCACCGAAGTAGGCATTTTCCATGCTGCATTAAACAAGAGTTGGTGTCATAGGCTATAACAATCTCAATTCTCATTAGACTGGCTTAGTCATTAATTCAAGAAATTAACAGCACATTTGCATCCTCATTTTTCTTCAAAACTACTTCTCACTATTGCCAAACTCATTCCTTTCATTATCCTGCTATAGTTTCTTCATTCAGTTGTTAATATTACGTGAGGGGTGTCCAAACTTTTTTTCATGGAGGGCCACATATGGAAAAATATACAAACAGCCGGGGACTTCCGGCCTAGCGATCAATGGGGTAGGACACACTTTTTGAGGCTCCTGCAATTCTTAGCAAAAATCCTATTTTCGGCACATTTATGGCTGCTCACTGCTTCTCTTTGCTGGCTGGTAGGCTATTCCGTATTCTTCCATGCTAACTGTAATGGTGTACTCCATAGACTGCTTGTGCGCCGCTTCGTGCCTCCCTGTGTTTACTCCTGTGCGTGGCCTCTGTGTGGTAAGTGTCGTCTCTCTCTGCGCTGGCGTTATGGTGTTTGCTACAATGTGGCTAATGCTAGTATGGTCACAGGTTAAGAGCTCTGGTGACTGTCTGCAGCCCTCTCGCTTCCTCCGTGTATGTGCGTGTGCCCATCTTTGTCAACAGGTGAGCATTTAACTTAGTCTGTAGCCGCATCATTGTCCGTTTTTGGCTTAGCAATGCTAACGTTGTTTTGATTAGGTCAAATGGCAATCAGGCCGCTATAATCAGCTGACTGGGGCCACTGCTGTTTTGTCTCCACAAGAAGTTTCCTCCTTGTTGCTCTGGCGATATGAGTGGTCTTGCCACGGCAGCTCGATTTAATAAAACTTTTTAACAGGGGTTTCGTCCCTTCTTAACTGTATGTGTGAGTTGAAGCGTGCTTCCCACTCTCCCTACCCCTGTGTTATTTGTATTAGATTTATTTGGTTGTATCTTGTTTATCTTGATTTTGATTTTGTGTTCTTTTTTCATTCAATTTATTTAGTTATTTGACTTAGTTTGATTTCAATTGTCTCATTTGTTTCTTATGTATGCTGGGTTAATTTGAGGGGTTTTGTCCTTTGGTATTGTTTGTTATAAGTTCTAATTTAAACGACTTATTTTGTATATTTTTGGTTAAGAGTCTAACTTTGTTTGATTTTGTTGATTTCTCCTCTTTTGTTGTCCCAGTCCCGCTAATTTGTTCTCCCCTTTTCAGCTGCTGGAGGCCGGTGGTGGTGACGGTGCCGGTGAGTGGTGGTGGTGTCCTCCGGTTTGTGTGCTGTGCTCCCCTGGGATTTGGTCACTTCACTGTCCATCACGCGTGTGTGTGGGTGTTTTAAGTTGGTTTTGCTTTCTTATATTTGTTTGGCTCACTCCCCCTTCACTAGCACTCGCCCACCCCGACACCTCAGCTCCTGATCAGGTCCCCTTTTTCCTCCCTGTGTGAATGGTTTGATTTTTAAACTACTTAATAAACTTGCTCTTCTTAAACCTTGGAACCACGTCTCTGCCCATCAGTAGAACGGACCTGTGTGTCTATTTCCCTGGGTGAAATTCCCAGGGTGGCAGTGTCGTGCAACTGTTAGTGTATTGAAGTGTGTACAAGCATACATACAGTATTCTGATCAATTATCTCCTCCTACTCTCCCTTGCCACACTAAGATCCTTGCTAAGGCTCTGGCCATTTGCTTGGAAAGCATTCTACCTTTTATAATTTCAGATGAGTAAACTGGATTTATAAAAGGCCACCAGCTGTTCTACAATGTATGTACTCTGTTAAATATCATCTATTCTAAATTGACCACAGCAACCCCTGAAGTAGTGATTTCAGTTGACGCTGAAAAAGCCTTCGACAGTGTTGAATGGGACTACTTGCTTACTGTGTTAGGCAAATTTGGGCTGAGAAATGTTTTTATTTCATGGATACGTTTCCTTTACACTGCCCCACAAGCTTGTATCTCCACCAATGGCATTCAATCTAGTTTTTTCACACTGTCCCGTGGCACCTGACAGGGATGTCCTTTATCGCCCCTATTGTTTGCTTTAGCGATAGAACCTTTGTCAATCTATCTGAGGCTCTCTTCCATTTTTACCGGTATATCACGATTGGAAATGGAATTTAAGTTATCACTTTATGCTGATGATTTATTGTTGTATGTATCAGATCCAACCCATTCCATACCACCAATCTTATCCTTCCTTCAGAGATTTGGCACATTTTCAGGCTATAAAGTAAACATTTCCAAGAGTGAATGCTATCCCATCAATGCTCCGGCTTTACAACTTAATCAGTCCGATATCTCCTTTAAGTTGAGCCCTGCTGGTTTTAGTTATCTGGGGATTAATGTAACTAGAACATTGACCTCTCTTATTTCTGCCAATCTCTCCCCTTTGGTGTCTAAAATTAAGTCTGACCTTCAGAGATGGAGAAGTTTACCCTTGTCACTAATTGGGAGAATTAATACAGTTAAAATGAATTCCTGTTTTTATTTCAATGTCTCCCCCTATTCTTGTCAAAACGTTTTTTCAAAACCATTGATCAAGATATTTCCTCCTTTTTTGGTGTGGAAAGGCACCTAGAATCCCCAAATCAGTACTTCAAAGGTGCAAATTCAGCGGCGGATTGTCTCTCCCGAATCTTCAACTGTATTACTGGGCAACACATATCCACAAAATTTCTTTCTGGTTTAAATTAATGGATCCCCTATGGTGTAGACGAGAGACACGGTCATGTGTTTCGTCATCTTTGTTAACTCTACTTACCTCTTCTATTCCAATCAACCCCTCTGGCTTTACAAATAATGTAGTGGTAAGTTCCACTCTCAAAATCTGGTACCAATTCAGGGGGCATTTTAAATAGATTTCTGCATCTACCTCAGCTCCTTTATTGAAAAATCATTTATTTCAACCTGCCTTAACAGATTCCACCTTTTCCATATGGCATGACAAAGGCTTGAAAATTTTCAAAGACCTGTATAAGGACGGTATTTTCAGTAGCTTTGCAGATCTATCAAGCAAATTCCAGCTCCAACCTTCTCATCTGTTTCGCTATTTTCAAATCAGACATTGTGTAAAATCTTTGCTTCCGACTTCTCCCTCCTCACCTCCGAGTCAATGGTGGGATGAATTTCTCAGTTTTGACCCCCTTCAAAAATCATTCATTTCAAAGGTCTACAACAAACTCCTGTCTTATGATGGTTCAACAGCCACAAAAGTCAAGGCTGACTGGGAGTGTGAATTAGGGTTGAAGCTGGAGGATAACTGGTGGGATGCTGCTCTTAACAAAATCCATATGAGCTCAACTTGTGCTCGCCTCACACTCAAACAATTTAAGGTACTCTTTAGGGTTCATTTTTCCAAGGCCTGTTTGTCGCAAATTTATCCCAGTATCACTGACAGTTGTGACAAATGTCATGCTTCATCCTGCAATCTGACTCATATGTTCTATTCCTGTCCAGTATTATCTAGCTTTTGGCAGAGCTACTTTGATACTATGTCAAAAATATTTTCAGTGTCTATTCATGTGTAACCCGGTTAAAAATATAAATAGATAAATAATTTGAAATAAAAAGCATTCATTTTATTTATTTTTCATAATTGTTTTATTTTCATATTTCATGTAACAAATGTATATTTTTGTTTAAAAGAATGTGAAAAGTAATATTTACCAGAAAAAATATATTTTGTTTGAGTTTACTTGATGTAAGATGTATCCAATCGGTGATCGAGTTTGGAGGTCAGGTGGATTCGGCAAGGGAGTTGGCCGGAAGAGACGGACGAGACGACACGAGGTAGACGACACGAGGGAGCGAGGAGGAGAGAGTAGAGCGGACAGAGTTTCATGGTGACCATAGAAAAAAGACTGAACTTGACAGTGGTTGAAGCTAGTGCACAAGAGATATCGGCCAGAACATCTCTAAGTAAGTGTGCAGTGAATTTAGCTGTTGTCGAGTTGAAACGGGGCGGACGCGGAGAGAAATACTCTGCGCGCAGCACAGCTCCAGCTAACCTAGTTAAGGTTAGCCTGAAGTCACGTAGCCACAGAGAAGCTAACCCAGCACTCTTGTTCGGCGAAGTCGACGGCTGTCCCCGTAGTAACGGAGCTGCAGGAGCTACTTGCATCTTGTGTGTCTGGAAAAAAAGACAGAACGTGTGGCTGGAGTGATTCGTCGTCGAGGGACCGTGTTCGAGCAGACCGCTGTCGGAGCAGATGGACTTGGACGATTCCAGTGCAGTGAGTTCAATGTCACCGCTTGATGGTTTTTTTTATTTGCGCCATGCGCGAAGCAGCCATGTTGGTTTGAGGCTACTCCGCTCTCCGCATCGACTCAGGCCTGCAACGGTTGAACTTGATTAAAGGGTACCCTTATTATTGCATTGTGTTTCATTTTATTTACATTTACTTAAAGAAAGAGTGCCGGCTTTAGGTCAGTGAATAATAAGTGCCACATATTTGATATGTGCTAATTTTTTCTTTGAAACATTGGAAGTAACTAAAATTACATTGTGTGTGTGTGTTTTTGTTTTATTTTTTATTTTCATCATTCAAATGTTTTATTATTGAATACTGTTGAGTAAATAAGAAATTCATACCAGTTGCCATCCTTTTGGTTATATTGCTCTTTAACCTGAATTTGAGTGAGTTTTTGTTAGAGAGTTTATCTGCAAGAGAGTGCACTTTGGTAAGGAAAAACACATATCATTGTAATAAATAGTACAGTTTATAAAACAGAGGGTCATAGCACAGTTACTTACCTGCAGTACTATTGAAGTACGAAGAAAGCGATTTCTTAAAATGAAAGAATCTGGGGAGCGCACCTCCTAATATAGGCGGGACGTCTAGAGGGCGCTACATAAATTGGGGGCTCGTCCGGGATGCGGGTAAGTTAATGCTAAAAAATAGGTGCTTAGTGACTGTAGTTTTTTTTTCTCTTTGTGTGGAACCGGTTAACTACTAAAAAAAAAAAAAAAATTTAATTAGTTAGCACAGTTCATTGAGAGATCTAAAAAAAAAAACGGAAAGGAAACATGGAGACTCACGCTAGCAACGCAGAACTAGTTAGTGAGCTCAAGCAGTGGTGTCGCGGGGAAGGACTAGATGAGACCCATTCCTTGATGGTCTTGGTTCCAGAGGGTTTTGAGATAGCGCAGATTGAGGCAACCGTGGAAACCATTAAAGCTTTGGGGCGGGTTCGCGTACGAGGACGGAACTTTAACCCAAAGTTTAACCTCTTGACTGTTCTCTGTGAGTGCAGAGAGCAAGTGGATCCTAGTAAGGTCCCTTGTGAAGTGTTTCCCGAGGGTGAAACCAGAGCTTGGAACCTGGTCATGGTGTCTGAGGAAGCCGAGGTCCTTGAAGAGCCACAGGGTTCTCCAGCAGAGAGTGTTGGGAAGGCAGCCTTGGGTGGTTCTCCAGAGTCCACCATCCGTGCGGTAGGTGAATTGTTAACCAAGATGGAGAGACCTTCTGGTGAGAACAGCAGTTACCGCCGCTTGCGACTGTTTTCTGGAACTTTGCCAACCCCAGCCGGGGAAGAGGCATGCATTGGTTGGAACATGCACGCCTTATGGTAGAGGAGAGTGATTGCTCTGCCAAGGAGAAAAGACGACGCATCATAGAGAGTCTGAAAGGTCCAGCTTTGGGCGTGGTGAAAGCTGTCCGAAACGCTGACCCTGAGGTCAGTCCAGTAAAGTGTTTGGAAGCTATTGAGAGTGCATTTGGGTCTGCTGAGACAGGCGAAGACCTGTATTTCTCTTTTCGCTTGCTTCAACAGCAACCCAAAGAAAAGTTGTCTGACTTCTTGAGACGGTTAGATCTGTCTTTAACCAGAGTGGTTCAGCGTGGTGGTCTCCCACCTGATCGAACAGATTGTGCTCGTGTCGAGCAACTTCTTCGAGGTGCTGTGCACTCAGACTTGATGTTGGTTCAGCTCAAGTTAAGGGAATGGAGGGAATGTCCGCCATCTTTCTTGGAGCTCTTGAGCGAAATCCGCAGCGAAGAAGAGTACGAGTCTTCCCGCCTGAAACTGAACTCATCTGTGCGGCACGTGCAGGCAAATGCGCACACAGACAGTAGAGAGGGGGAGATCCAAAGCTTGAAATCCGACGTGAAAGAATTGAAAGCCATGTTCGCTGCTTTGACGGCTACAAATAGCCAAATCTATGTTAATGACAAAGAACCTGAACAAATGACAAAAGTGACTGTCAATGAGACATGTATTGACCCAGAAGTAGCTGCACTGAAAAAACAGGTTAAACAGCTGCAAAATCAGCTGACTCCCAAAAAGTCCAGAGCATCTGACGTGCCTGCTGCAGCTTTAAAAGTTGAGCCAGTCAGACAAGCTCAGAGTGGATTCAGGCAGCAAGCAGTTAGCGATTCAGATGGAAATTTCTGTTATCGTTGTGGTGAGACTGGGCATTTTTCTACAAAATGTAGAAATCCAGAGAATCAGAGCAAAGTCATCCAAAAGCTGATCAAATCTTTGAGAAAAGCCAAACAGAGTGAGCCTGCACCACAGACAGACAGTGACCACACCGTCTGTGCAGTGAAGAAAAGAGAAGTGATTACTCTTAAACGGGACATTCCTCAAGGGCTGATTGGGCCTCCTTCCATTGTTCCCGTTAAGATCAATGGTGTACAGTGTGACGCCCTTCTTGACAGTGGTTCACAGGTCACAATCATCTTTGAACAGTGGTACAAGCTTCACTTACCTCATGTGCCGATTCAGCCAGTGTCTGGGTTAGCTATATGGGGGTTGAGTGACACAAGCTATCCCTACCTGGGATACGTGGTGGTGGATATGGAGTTTTCTGAGACCGTGACAGGTGTGAAGAAGGCCATATCTGTCTTGGCTCTGATTTGTCCAAGCCTTCAAAGTCCAGAGCAGACTCCTGTCATCCTTGGCACCAATGCCAATCTGTTCCGGAGGCTTGCCAAGCTGTGCAGAGACACAGCCAGAGTGGACATTGGGCAGACTTTGGGCATCAAAGCAAAGACTCCTATCTCTCTACCGGACCAGTCACCTCTTGATGGAGAAGATGACGATGTTGGTAGTGTGAAATGGATGGGTCCAGGGTCTCTTAACTTACCGCCTGGTGGTGAGTGTTGTGCCATTTGTGAAGTTGAGTTGAAGAAGCCTGTGGGCAAAGATATGCTGATGGTGGAAGCTTCACCAGTCACTCCCTTACCATCTGGAGTACTGCTGCAGTCCATGGTAGTTCCAGGTGGCGACCTCGAGGTCAATCACTTCACTGTATTGATCCACAATACGTCTCTGAGAGACACAGTCATCCCTGTTGGGACAGTGATAGGTCAACTTTGTCCAGTTGATACAGTCGTTCCATCCCAAAGGATCGGAGCCGAGACTGTGACTTCACCCACACAGTTAGATCCGCAGCTGATTCAGTTTGGCGACTCCCCGATCCCTCAGCAGTGGAAGGATCGTCTTCGCCAAAAGTTGTGTGAGCGAGCTAGTGTTTTCTCCTTGCATGAATGGGATGTTGGTCTGGCACGAGATGTCGAGCATCACATTCACCTAACTGATCCAAGACCGTTCAGAGAGCGTTCGAGGCATTTGGCGCCAGCTGACATAGACGACGTGCGTAAGCATCTGCAGGAGTTGCTGCAGGCCGGTATCATTAAGGAGTCTCGGAGTCAGTACGCATCACCAATTGTGATCGCCAGAAAGAAAAATGGGCGTATCAGAATGTGCATTGACTATCGGACCTTGAACCGGCGTACAACTCCTGACCAGTACACTACTCCCCGCATCGATGATGCGCTTGACTGTCTTTCAGGGAGTAAGTGGTTTTCTGTCCTTGACCTGAGAAGCGGATATTATCAGATTGCCATGGCGGAAGAGGACAAAGAAAAGACTGCTTTCATTTGTCCTTTGGGCTTTTACCAGTTCGAAAGAATGCCTCAGGGCATCACAGGGGCTCCCGCAACGTTCCAAAGACTTATGGAAAAAGCGGTTGGTGACATGAATCTTCTTCAGGTACTAGTCTACTTGGACGATCTAATCGTCTTTGGCCGTTCATTGGAGGAGCATGAAGAGCGTCTTTTGCGGGTGTTAGACAGGCTTGAAGAAGTGGGGTTGAAACTCTCCCTTGACAAGTGTCAGTTCTGTCAGCCACGCGTGAAGTATGTCGGACACATTGTGTCCGCTGATGGCGTCTCAACTGACCCGGACAAGATCCAGGCTGTAGCCAAGTGGCCTAAGCCCACAGACCTGAAATCCTTGCGCTCATTTTTGGGGTTCTGTGGGTATTATCGTCGCTTTATAGCGAACTACTCTTCCATTGTCAGGCCTCTCACCGAGCTGACAAAGGGCTACGCACCCACCCAGCGGGGTAGAAAGACGAGTGTGGACAAGAACAAGACTTACTTGAAAGAGTCGGAACCATTCAACGAAAGATGGGATCAGGCTTGTACCGATGCTTTCAAAAGCATCATTCGGTGTCTGATAAATGCACCGGTGTTGGCATTTGCAGATCCGGAAAAGCCGTATATCCTGCATACGGATGCAAGTTTTAAAGGGGTAGGCGCCGTGCTTTACCAGGAACATCCTGAAGGGTTAAGACCTGTGGCTTTTGCCAGCAGAAAGTTGAGCTCACCGGAACAACGATATCCTGTCCATCAACTTGAGTTTCTTGCACTGAAGTGGGCCGTCGTGGATAAATTTCACGATTACCTTTACGGGGCCAAGTTCACGGTGCGCACAGATAATAACCCCTTAACCTACGTGCTTACTACGGCGAAACTCAATGCAACCGGTCATCGGTGGCTGGCTGCATTGGCCACTTACGACTTTGATGTACAGTACAGGCCAGGGAAAGCCAATACAGATGCTGATTTGTTGTCGCGCAACATAGCTGACCCAGCAGAGAGTCTTGAGTGGGAGAGCATGTCTCCCAGTGCTGTTAAGTCAATATGTCGGCGTGTACAGGTTCATGAAACTTCTGATGAGTCTCCCAGGTATGTGGAACAGTTATGTGCATCACCAGTGGGTATCCCTGAGGTGTATGCTTTTCCATCTCAGCTGCACTCGAGTTCTCTTGAGCAGTTTTCAAAGTCTGACTTGGTCGACGCTCAGCAGGAAGACAATGTGCTTAAGCTTGTGATAGAGGCTGTGAAACGTGGTGTTTGGCCTAGCGGCAGAGACATGAGTCCTGAGATGAGGTTGTTCAAGAGAGAGGCAGGCAAATTGGTAATGAGAGATGGACTTCTTTCTCGTGTTGGCAGGAAAGCCAGTGAGGACACAGTACAACTTGTGCTGCCTGGTGAATTTCGTGGAAAGGTCTTGTTTGCTTTACATGATGACATGGGCCATCTCGGAGTTGAGAGGGTCACCGACCTCCTCCGAGCTAGGTTCTACTGGCCCAGAATGGCCAATGATGTGGAGGACTACGTCAGAAATTGTGGATTGTGTGTGACTCGCAAAACCCCTTGCAAGAAAGCTGCCCCCTTACATCACATTGTCAGCAGTGGTCCAATGGATCTCGTGTGTATTGATTTCTTGTCAATGGAGCCTGATTCCCGAGGCATTGGAAATGTTTTGATAGTGACAGACCACTTCACTAGGTATGCTCAGGCTTTTCCTGCTAAAAATCAGAAAGCATTGACTGTAGCAAAAATCCTAGTTGAGAAGTATTTTGTGCACTATGGGTTGCCGGCGAGGATTCATTCCGACCAGGGTAGGGATTTCGAATTCAGGCTTATAAGAGAGCTTCTGACAATCTTGGGCATTCGGAAATCGAGAACCACCCCGTATCATCCCCAAGGTGATCCTCAGCCCAAACGCTTTAACTGTACATTGCTCTCCATGCTCGCCACCTTGGGTCAAGAGAAGAAAAGGTCATGGAGTCAGCATGTGGCTGCATTGGTGCATGCCTACAACAGTACAAAAAGCGACGCAACAGGGTACTCTCCCTATTACCTCATGTTTGGTAGAGAGGCGAGGCTCCCTGTAGACCTGTGTTTTAGAGCATCAGATGATGAAAGTGATGAGAAGAGTCATTACCAGTATGTAGACAGCTTGAAACGTGATTTGCAAAGAGCTTACCAACTTGCTAGTCAGACTGCAGAGAAGTCTCACCTGCGCAACAAGAGAGCGTATGATCAAAAGGTCAGTTTGCAGAACATCCAGGAGGGAGATCGTGTTCTCCTGAGAAATTTGGGTTTGAAGGGGAAACACAAGCTTGTGAGTCGGTGGGGTTCTACACCTTATGTAGTGGTGAGTAAACTGCCAAACCTGCCTGTATTCCGGGTGAGGCCTGAGGGAGAAAAAGGGGGTGTAAAAACAATCCATCGTGACCATCTCTTACCTGTAGGGCAGTCAGTGAGGATACCCAAGGGTCAGAGTGAGGAAGAGGTTCCTGTAAGACCTAAAACAAGACTAGCAAGAACAGGAAACAGAAAACTGAGAACAAAACCAAAAGAGCAGATCTGTGAGGTAACAGAGTCTTCTTCAGATGTTGAGAGCGACAGACCTCATAGAAACTACAGAGCATGTATAGACTCTTTGCTGAAAAGGCAGCATACTGCTGTGGCAAGAGAGCCTGTAAGTTCAGAGGGAGGAGTTGTCAGGGACTTCAGTCCAGAACGCTCCGCTGTGGAGAGTGACACAGGGCAAGATGAGCCAAGAAGTCAGGTTGAAACAGATGAGTCTGCTGACTCTGAGTCAGAGAGTGAAGTTAGCAGAGGTCCAGTCAGCACACCCAAAGCAAAACCGAGCTCGAAACCAAAACCAGACAGGGTACTGAGACCAAGGTCAACTGAAAAGAGACAAATAAAACCAGTACTCAGACTCACTTATGATGAGCCAGGCAAAGCCAGTGAGCAACCAATCACAATAGTTCATAGAGGTATCATCATTAAGCTTGGTAAAAAGTAGTTCATAGGAATGCCTATAGTGTGTAGGACACAGTTATAGTTATTGTTCTTTTACATGTTGTCTGATGAGGACATCTAGACGGTTAGTAAGGGGGGGATGTAACCCGGTTAAAAATATAAATAGATAAATAATTTGAAATAAAAAGCATTCATTTTATTTATTTTTCATAATTGTTTTATTTTCATATTTCATGTAACAAATGTATATTTTTGTTTAAAAGAACGTGAAAAGTAATATTTACCAGAAAAAATATATTTTGTTTGAGTTTACTTGATGTAAGATGTATCCAATCGGTGATCGAGTTTGGAGGTCAGGTGGATTCGGCAAGGGAGTTGGCCGGAAGAGAAGGACGAGACGACACGAGGTAGACGACACGAGGGAGCGAGGAGGAGAGAGTAGAGCGGACAGAGTTTCATGGTGGAGAGAAATACTCTGCGAGCAGCACAGCTACAGCTAACCTAGCTAAGGTTAGCCTGAAGTCACGTAGCCACAGAGAAGCTAACCCAGCACTCTTGTTCGGTGAAGTCGACGGCTGTCCCCGTAGTAACGGAGCTGCAGGAGCTACTTGCATCTTGTGTGTCTGGAAAAAAAGACAGAACGTGTGGCTGGAGTGATTCGTCGTCGAGGGACCGTGTTCGAGCAGACCGCTGTCGGAGCAGACGGACTTGGACGATTCCAGTGCAGTGAGTTCAATGTCACCGCTTGATGGTTTTTTTTATCTGCGCCATGCGCGAAGCAGCCATGTTGGTTTGAGGCTACTCCGCTCTCCGCATCGACTCAGGCCTGCAACGGTTGAACTGATTAAAGGGTACCCTTATTATTGCATTGTGTTTCATTTTATTTACATTTACTTAAAGAAAGAGTGCCGGCTTTAGGTCAGTGAATAATAAGTGCCACATATTTGATATGTGCTGATTTTTTCTTTGAAACATTGGAAGTAACTAAAATTACATTGTGTGTGTGTGTTTTTGTTTTATTTTTTATTTTCATCATTCAAATGTTTTATTATTGAATACTGTTGAGTAAATAAGAAATTCATACCAGTTGCCATCCTTTTGGTTATATTGCTCTTTAACCTGAATTTGAGTGAGTTTTTGTTAGAGAGTTTATCTGCAAGAGAGTGCACTTTGGTAAGGAAAAACACATATCATTGTAATAAATAGTACAGTTTATAAAACAGAGGGTCATAGCACAGTTACTTACCTGCAGTACTATTGAAGTACGAAGAAAGCGATTTCTTAAAATGAAAGAATCTGGGGAGCGCACCTCCTAATATAGGCGGGACGTCTAGAGGGCGCTACACATGTGTCTCCCTATATTGCCATATTTGGGTATCCGAAAGATTACAATCGATGCACTTCCAAGCAATTAGATGTTCTAGCTTTTACTTCCTTACTAGTAAGACGCCATCTTCTTCTCCATTGGAAGTCTACTAAAGCTCCTTCAAGTACTCAGTGGCTCTGGGATGTTATGTCCTTTCCAAAACCAGAGAAGATTAAATATTCAGTGAGAGGTAATTCTGAAAAGTTTTACACTAAGTGGCAATCCTTAATCCTTTTTAACGTTCATCAACTCTCTCCAATCTCTGTCTCCTAATTGACTGATGCCCCCCCTTCTCTCTTTCTCCCTTTTTTCTTTTCTACGTGGCTCTAAACGTGGCTTGTTTCTCATTAACTTCAAACTTTAAACTTCAAACTTTATTTATGTATATGGCACAGTTTCTCTCTCTGGCCTTCAGGACCAATGACTAAGACCTCTGTTTTGTTCTGGTTGAGCTGAAGGAAATTTTCTGCCATCCATGACTTTATGTCTAAAATGCAGTTAAAAAGGGCATCAATTGGCCCTGTGTCATCAGGAGACACGGCAATGTACAGTTGCGTATCATCAGCATAACTATGGAAGCTGATGCCGTGCCTCCTGATGATGTCCCTGAGGGGTAGCATGTAAAGATTGAAAAGAGTTGGACCTAAAATTGACACCTGGGAAACCCCACACTTGATCTCATGGGTTCCTGAGGAACATGCATCCCAACTTACAGAGAAGTGTCGGTCAGTGAGGTATGAGACGAACCAGTTAAAAGCAGTACCTGAGAGGTCGACCAGGTGCCTCAATCTGTCTAATAAAATGTGATGGTCTACTGTATCGAAGGCGGCGGTTAGATCCAGTAGTACCAAGACTATGAGCTTGTGGTTATCTAAGTTGCACCTGATATCGTTTAAAATCTTTAAAAGGGCTGTCTCGGTACTATGGTTCATCCTAAAACCAGACTGATGCCTTTCTAAAATGTTATTTTTGTTTACAAAGTCATTTACTTGGTTAAAAACTAGTTTTTCTAAAATTTTACTTAAAAAAGGTAAGTTGGATACAGGTCGGTAGTTATTAAGAATGTTGGGGTCTAAATTGCTCTTCTTCAGAAGGGGCTTCACCACCGCCGTTTGAAAGGAGGCGGGGAAGACACCTGTCTGAAGAGAGCAATTCACCATGTATAGCAGCTGTTCCTCAAAGAATCCATAGAGTGTTTTAAAAAACAGTGTGGGAATTGGATCTAAAAGGCAGGTTGTAGGGTTTACCTGGGAGAAAACTCGACCAAGTGTCCTTGCATCAACCAGGGCAAAACTCTCCATTGTTTCCTCAGGTAGAACCTGTGATCCAGACGTGTTGGTAGTTAAAACCTGTTGAGATAAAAGACTGGATCTGATATTATCAATTTTGTACCTGAAGTGGTCTGCAAAGTCTTTGCACAGGGTATTTGTTATTGTCTTATGAGATCTGTTAAAATTACTGTTTGTTAAAAGATCAATGGTGGAGAAGAGAAATTTGGGATTACTTTTGTGGTCAGAGATTAGTTTTTTGAAGTGAGAGATTCTTGCCTGTTTAATAGTGCTATTGTAAGTTTTGAGGTGTTGACGTAAAACTTCATAGTGGACTGTTAGTTTTGATTTTCTCCATTTCCTTTCAGCACTCCTGCAGTTTCTTTTCAGTTGCTTAATTTCCTCATTTCTCCACGGAGGTATAGGTTTTTTCTTAATTGTTTTTATTAAAAGAGGAGCCACTGAGTCCAACGTTGACTTCAAATTGCTGTTAGAATGGTCAATGATAAAATCACAGGGTGCTGGTAAAATCTCTGCAGGAGTGCTCTGTAAAAGCTGGATAAAATTTGCAGCCACTTCAGGAGTTAGGTAGCGTTTCCTCACTGTTCTCACTGGAGCTTCCCGCTGATTAAAACTGGTGATGTTAAAAAACACACAATAGTGGTCAGACACAGCCAGATCCACAACAGAGGACACACCCACGGACAGGCCATAAGTTATGACCAGGTCCAGGGTGTGTCCCCTGTTGTGGGTCGGCTGTGTAACGTGCTGTTTAAAATCCAGACAGTTTAAGAGGTTTAAAAATTCTCTGGATACTGGGTCCGCGCTGTTGTCTATGTGTAGATTAAAATCACCAGTTATTAAAATCCTGTTGTAGGTGGTGTGAATGATTGATAAGAATTCAGAGAATTCGCTGATAAAAGAGGATGAATACTTGGGTGGTCTGTAGACCGTTATGCAAAGAATACGAGGGCATGGTGCTCAAATGATGTAAAACTGTTAAAAGAGACTGCATTTGCAGACATTGTAATTCTTGTGATGGATGCAGTTCCGCCTCCTTTTTTGCCCCCCCCCCCCCAGTAGAGAATAAAAAGTTAAAATTTGGTGGGGAAGCCTCAGTGAGGACAGGTGCATCGGTGCCAAGCCATGTCTATGTAAGGAGAATACCATCTAGCTTTTTGTCTAAAATTAAATCATTCATGATAAAAGATTTGTTTAAAAGAGAGCGCACATTCAGCACAGGTAATTTGATATCTGTGCTGAACGTGCGCTCATCATGGTGTTTTAAAGGAATGTTAAAAACGGTGCTGGGTCTAAAAACATTCCTGGGTTTTAACTGTCTGTGTGAAGTGATGGTTCTAATGGTGTGAATGTCCTGAGTTTTTGGTGGCTGAGAGGAGGTTACTGATGTAAAGGTGTGTATGGTGTGGGTGAAACATGTGGTGGGCGAGGGTGCGGGTGAGTGTGGGGCAGAGGGCCCGTGTGCATGAGTCATACCATTGAGTCAGGAGGTGGCTGAAGTGCAGGACCAGACAGTGAGGTCAATGTTGACTGATAAAAGCCGTGAACCCTCCTGGTTGGGGTGGAGATTGTCCCCTTTAAAAAGGCAAGGCCTGTTTAAAAACGCTATAAAATTGTCCGCATACGGGATACTTTTAGTCAGGCAGTATCCCTTCAGCCACAGGTGCAGCTGGCGAAGCCGGCTGGTGACAATGTCACCGTAGCATGGTGGGGGAAGCAGGCCGGAGATAATTAGGCGCTTCCCCGTGTCCAACAGGCGGTCGATCAGTGACACGAAGTCCTTCTTCAGGACCTCAGACTGCTGGTTTTTCATGTCGTTGATGCCGACCTCCAGGACCAGTGTGGAGGCTGGGCTGTGCTGCGCACACAGCTGAAGAGCGGCGGATGCAACCTCCGTGATGTGGGCTCCAGGGTGGCAGAAGGTCCGGCCGCCGAGCACTGCCACGTGCCTGACCATGGAGGTCCCCACCACCAGCACCGCGGGGGGAGTACGCTGCATCACTGGCTCCCTGGAGGAGCGGCGGGGGCGAGGTGGAGCCTGCTGGGGTCGCGTCATGGTTGCTCCGGGCCGAGCTGGGGGAGAGGGACCATGCTGGACTGGCGGATCGCACTTCCTGGACTGGTGAGAGCCACAGACAGCTGGGTGGACAGGTCCTGGTGGTGAGCTGGACCGGGCACTGACGGGAGGGAAATCCTGCAGGCTCAAGATGTCGAACCTGTTGTCCAGTGGCAGCTCCGGAGGTGGTGGAGGAGGAGATGGCCGAGCTCCAGCGCCCCGATGCACCACTGACCAGGGTTCCCTCAGCCTGAGTGGAGTTGAGCTTATGGACCCTCCGCCCCATCCACCCCAGTGAAGCAGTGCGACTCTGCGGGGCAAAGGCAGGAAGTGGAAGGTGCCGATGCCTTGGGCTTGGCTCCCTGTCGGTGCCAGCGGGACTCGGCCAGTGCTGGTGCCAGAGTTCCGGTGGTAACTGAGCCGGTCCATGGCAGGGTGGTGTTGTTCGTGGCTGCCATGTTCCGGTCACCAGCGCCGGATGCCCTCAGGTAGGTGATATGTTTCGCCTGGGCCGTGGCGACAGTGGAGAAGTCCGGGAGGATCTTGTCCCTCTCCTTGAGGTCGGCCCGCAGACTGGAGATGCTCTCTCACAGTTTCAAAAGGGTGGGAAGGCAGGACTCACACACCGCCATCATACCTGTAGCCGGTGACGTCTCTCGGTAATCCACAGATCGATAACACGCCGACAAAAACGGGCTGGTAACATCGACAAAGGTCCAGCAGATCCACTGCAGTAAAGATATTTGGTCCAAAACATGATAATAATCCACAGAAAGATGTTTTCTCAGCCAGCGGTGTGCCTCCGTTTGTCCTTACAACTTCCGGAAACAAAACAAACTCACGCAGACTCAGTAGCCGTCAGCACAGTCAGCTATTGAGAAGCACAAATTATTGATAATATTGTTGTTACTTTTCTTTTAGCTATGTTTCTCAATGTTTATGTGACAGTGCTTTTTCTCATGTGTCATTTTTCTTAATAAAAATATTAAACAAATTAAAAAAAAAAAAAAAAAAACAGCTGGGCCACTTACTGGAGGTGAAGCGTATATTGCCTTGCCTAGTAGTGAGCAAAATCAATCAGCCTACATCACAGCTTCTCATGAATGGGCTTTCCACTATTTTTTGAACAGAAAGGGTTGGTCCCCCTTGACAGTCCTGTATGGGTGGATAACAAATATATTTATGGGTCAATGACGTGACGCTTATTTTTTTGTGTCCATGTGATTGCTTACATTTAAAAAGGTAAAAATGTTAAAATAAACTTACATTACTTGCATACATTCCTTTTTTAAGACCTAGTCTAAAATATATGGTTTTAATATATTTTGAGAGAATATTTGGCGGATAATGGCAAAACGTCATGTGGTATAACCCTAAAAACTTGGTACCAAATTGTTTAACTTGCTTCAAAAGGTTACAATTTTCAAAAAAGCATGCTGTCAACTAGTTTGGCATAATCTTACATTAGATTTATTTAATAGTAAATAAAAGTAATAAAACACAGTTGTTCAGAATATTATATTTTATTTGGGGAATTTTGTCCGTCAAGTCAAAATCCTGAAGTGTTAAGGTGGTGTAACCACCATTCAAGGAGCTATTTTGGTAATATGATGCAAGAAGACAATGTGACAGGAAATGACATCACAGAGAACCCACCCAGGACCCCTGATGAGATTAACTGACATGTGCCAAGGTTAGTACTCTCTTTCAAATTTGAGATAATTGTACATTTTTGGGGTACGGTCAGGTGCTTATGTTTACATGTCAAATGGTATGACCCCAGGAAAACATTAATCTTCCTAATTATAAAAATGAGTATTTACTTTAAAAATTCTGTTACACAAAGGCCGTGTGTGTACATATGTGTCCATAATAATGCCTGTCAAATTTGATTTTAAATTGAAATGTCAGATGGTGCAACCAGTTACACCATTTGACTCCTCTTACAAACCTCTCTGTTAGAGGTCAATTTTATCAAATATCAGTAGTTTATGATGCTGATTTATGTTGTAATATAAACTACTTACTACTTACTACTTTTAAGTGTAAAGTATTAATTATTGATTTAATAATGTAGCCAAATTAAGTAGGTGTACAGTGACACCTACCTTTGAACATGAACAGCAGCTTTAAAAAGACAAAACTTCAATAATTCAGTGATAGGATAAATGCTAGTCAAAAATTAAAAACTACATCTGTAAAACACAATTTATTAAATTTCTGCTATTTCATAATTGATACAACATAAATAGAGCCTCTTTCCCCCCAACAGATGCCACTTCAAGACGTGAAAGGTAGTTCTCTCTCTCTCTCTCTCTCTCTCTCTCTCTCTCACACACACACACACACACACCCACACACACACACAGTTATGTACTCATGCACTCTCTCTCTCTCTCTCTCTCTCTCACACACACACACACACACACACACATTTTTGTCTCTTTTAAACTGTTTTTCTACACTGAAAAAATAAAGTTCGATTAAGCTTGAATTCATGTGACTGTCATTCTTGATTTTCAGTGTCAATTTTTTCAAGAAACAGTGAACTTTGACTATAAAAGCAACATAGTCAGGTGGTGTAACTGGTTAGTGTCAATTAGCGTAACCAGTATTTTTCATGAAAATAGTATAATATACAGAAAAATTAATGTGGAATATAAAGTAACCTTCTATTTCAGTGCAATAAGATGTTTTTAAACATTTTTTACATAACTTGTCAAAGATTATTTAGAACACAAAGGATGATTACAGTATATACACCTCCACCCGCCTCCCCCCTCTTGGTCGCTCTGATGACAACCTTGTCCATCTGCAGCCAGAATACACATCGGTGCTGAAAAGACAGTCTCCACAGAGGAAGGCTGTGAAGACCTGGACTGAGGAGGCATGTGACAGGGCTCGAGACTGCGACCAAAATGGTCGCATATGCGACCTTTTTTTCCGAGTTTGCGAGGAAGATTTTCATCTGGTCGCGTTCGTGCGAGCGCATCGGTTTTATGGTTCCGTGTTAGACATTGTGGTTGAAAGTCGTCCTTTTTTTCACTAGCTTAGTCAGCCGCCTCCACCTGCACTCTCTCCTGTTGAGACAGCGCCGTCGCGTGCACGTAAGCCGTCGCGTAAACGCGCAGCGCACAGAACTTCAAGACACCAAGACTAGCGTTTCGCTATTCTCAAAAATGAAGCGGTCTATTGCTGATTTTTTCCAAAAAACTAAATAAGGAGAGAGAGGAGGAGACTGGTGGTTAGGTAGAGCCAGCAAAAGAGCGGCCTACTGTTGATGAGGAGGACAGGGAGAGACCGGCCGAGCAGCAGGTGAAAAAAAAAAAAAAATACTGCTTTCAACCACAATGGTTGACACAGTACCCGTGGTTGCGGTACGAAGGGGGAACTACGTTGTGTGTCTGGTGTCGACAGTGTGGCCCATCTCTTGCAGGCAACACCAAATTTGTTACGGGGTCGACACAATTTAAGCTGGAAACTGTGAAGTTACACAACGACAGCATAAAACACAAAACCTGTCAGGACCAATGCATCACCCGAAACACTGAGCCCCTCCCGACTTTTTTTCAGTGGATGGATCTCTCAACAGAAGAGAACCAAATGGTCATTAAGTTTAACACTGCCCCGTTCACACAATTCAAATCCCAGATCGCACTGATGAAAAAAAACAGGCTGAATGTGAACCCAACCTATGCCAATGACAAAGCATGTGCCCAGTTCATAGGAAAATCATGTGTTGGTGCGACCAACTGAGAAAGGTGATCGCACCAGTGCTACCAGTGGAAAAGTTAGTGTAGAACCCTGATGTGAGCAACTGAGGGACTGTTTTAACACCACTGACTGGGACATACTGTGCAGCTCTCATAGGAAGGACATTGACAGTCTGACTCACTGCATCATAGACTATATCAATTTCTGTGTGGAAAACACTGTGCCATCCAAGAGAGTACGGTGTTTTCCCAACAACAAGCCCTGGGTGACCCCTGAATTGAAGGCTCTGCTAAATGAGAAGAGGGCCTTCATGTCAGGGGACAAGGAGGAGCTGCGGAGAGTACAGTGGGAGCTGAAGTATAACATCAGGAGGTGTAAGAAAAACTACAGAGAGAAACTGGAGCAACGCCTGGAGAAGAACAATGTCCGAGATGTGTGGAGAGATCTTAAACATATCTCGGGCCATGGCAAAAGTGGGAATGGACAAGCCACCACTGGAGGCCTGGGCAAATGAGTTAAACTTGTTTTTTAATAGATTTGACTCTGCCCCCACTCCAGCCCCCTCTCACTGGGGCCCCACTTCCTCACACCTCTCCAGGCCAGTCGTCTCCCCTCAGCTGCAGTCCTTAACACCTCAGCTCCCCTCAGACCACTCTGCTCCAACCCCCGCTGTCATCAAGGTCCCACCACCACCACCACCACCACCTACAGCTCTGGACTACCCCCCACAGTCACCCCCCTCTCCATCCTGTCGCCCTTACCTCCTACGTCATGAAGACCATGGAGAGGATCGTCCTCAGCTACCTCTGGGCCCAGGTGAGCTCTGTGCTGGACCCGCTGCAGTTTGCATATCGACCTGGCATCGGGGTGGACGACGCCATCACCTACCTGCTACACCGGGCCAACACCATCCAGCCTTCAATGCTGTGGGGGAAAATGGAGGCGGCTGGTGTGGACCAACAGCTGGCTGCATGGACCATCGACTACCTCACTGACAGCCCACAGTATGTGAGGCTACACAGCTGTGTGTCAGATGTGGTAGTCAGCAGCACAGGGGCCCCCCAGGGTACGGTGCTGTCACCGTTCCTTTTCACCCTCTACACCTCGGACTTCATGTACAACTCCACCCTCTCTCATCTGCAGAAATTCTCTGATGACAGTGCCATTGTTGGCTGTGTGTCGGAGGAGAATGAGCAGGAGTACAGGGGGGTCATCACGGACTTCGTGGACTGGTTTCAGCAGAACCACCAGATCCTAAACACCAGCAAGACCAAGGAGATGATTATTGATTTCTGAAGGAAACCTTCCCCTCACACACTGGTGAACATCCAGGGCTCGGACATTGACATGGTGGACTCATTTAAGTACCTGGGTGTTCACCTCAACAATAAACTGGACTGGACAGACAATACTAACGCCCTGTACAGGAAGGGCCAGAGTCGCCTTCACCTGCTGGGGAGACTGAGGTCCTTTGTTGTGTGCAGGGTCTACTCCGGACTTTCTATGACACTGTGGTGGCCTCTGCAGTGTTTTATGCCATAGTGTGCTGGTTAACTGGTTAAGAGAGCCAGCTCTGTCCTGGGCTGCCCACTGGACTCCATTGAGGAGGTGGCGGACAGAAGGATGTTAGCCAAGCTGACATCCATCGTGGACAACTCCTCCCACCCCCTGCACCACACTGTGAGGACCTTGAGCAGCTCCTTCAGCACAAGCTTTTTACATCCCCAGTGCAGGAAGGAGCGCTACCGCAGGTCATTCCTGCCTACAGCCATCAGACTGTATAACAGTGCACAATAACATCAACTCAAATGCAAATTGTACTGATCACATCTCACATTTTTCCTGTTTTCATGTGCAATCGTCATTTTTAAATGAGTAGTACATATAAGTAAATAAGGGTGTACGTATTGTATATATTGTAAATTCCATAGGGTATATAACACTTGTGCAATATTTTTCTCGTCCTCTTGTCCTCTGACTTCTTGCACTCTGTCTTGTTGCTGCTGTAAAATGTGAATTTCCCCCATTGTGGGATAAATAAAGTCTATCTTATCTTATCTTATCTTATCTTATCTTATCTTATCTTATCTTATATGTCCCACTCAATGTATTTAAAAAAGCCTAAAATTTAAATTTGGAGGTAATCCTTATAAAATCTATTTTCATGTGATATTTTAAAATCAGGTAATTATTTTTATGGCTGCATTTATATGCATTCTGGGTGGATTAAACATTTAAAATTTATCATTCTTTTTCGGTTACACCATTTGACATTTTCAGGCACATTCTGTGTGATCTTTGTAAAAAAAAATGGTACAAATGTGATTTCAAATGACATGAAACCAACATAAACACAAAATGTACATTTTGACAGACCTGATGAATGCTTTTAAAACAGAATTTTAAAAAGTTTTTGAATTTCTCATCTTGACAACCCTTATTTGTCACTGACCCTTATATATTCAAGCTTGTTATGCAATTAACCTTAGCCTGGACCTTAGCAGTGCTTTTAGGCCAGCCATCCTGAGAAACAAGCTGGAACTTTCGGGGGTGGACCAACACCTCACATGCTCGATAGTGGACTACCTTTCCAACCGCCCACAATATGTGAGGACTGTGTGTCAGGGACTGTCCTCTGCAGTGTGGGCGGGCCCCCAGGGAACGGTGCTGGCACCGGTCCTCTTCACCCTCTACACAGCTGACTTTTCCCACCTGTCACCCATCTGCCACCTGCAGAAGTTCTCTGATGACTCTGCCATTGTCAGCCTCATCACAGATGGGGACGACAGGTCATACAGAGGACTCATCCAGGATTTTGTGGACTGGTGCCAGCAGAACCACCTCCTGATTAATGTGGGTAAAACCAAGGAGCTGGTTGTGGACTTCCGTCGGCGCCCGTACTCTTCACCATCACCAGTGAACATCCAGGGAAGGGACATTGAGATGGTGACATCTTATAAGTACCTGGGTGTTCATCTGAACAACAAACTGGACTGGACTCATAACACCACTGCACTTTACAAAAAAGGACAGAGCAGACTCTATCTGCTCAGGAGGCTGAGGTCTTTCGGGGTGCGTGGGGCACTCCTGAAGACCTTCTATGACTCTGTTGTGGCCTCTGCCATTTTCTACGGTGTAGTCTGCTGAGGGAGCAGCATCACTACAGCTGACAGGAAGAGGCTGGACAAACTCATCAGGAAGGCCAGCTCTGTCCTGGGATGCCCTCTGGAACTGGTGGGGGAGGTGGGGGAGAGGAGGATGACAGCCAAGCTGTCCTCCATGACAGACAATGACTCCCACCCCCTCCAACACACACTCACTGCACTGAGGAGCTCCATCAGTGACAGGATGCTACATCCAAAGTGTGTGAAAGAGCGGTATCGCAGGTCATTCCTCCCTGCAGCTGTCAGACTATACAACAAAAACTGCTCCAAGTAATCAGTGCAATAGTCTGTGCAATAAGCTGTGCAATAAAACATGTACATAACAGTCTGTAAATACTATTTACAATTTCTTACAATTTTTTACAATTTCTTAGGATGACGTTTATTTTTATTTTTATTTAAAATTCTCACTCGTTTGTATATATACTGATGTTGTTTTTAAGTTGCATGCACTTCTTTTATTATTCTATCTGCTCTATTGATGCTGCTGTAATTTGGAATTTCCTCTTGCGGGACTAATAAAGGAATATTGAATTGAATTGAATTGAATTGAATAAGTTGTTTGGCTTGTTAACAGATCAACTGATTTTTGTTTTAAAATCAACATAATATGACTACATTTATTAAGTGATTGGGCTTAATAACACATGGATTCTGTGTAATATATTTTGAACTCACCTATAATAAGAACAGTTAATAGCGCTCAGTGAGAGCAATGATGTTGCACTTTGGCCTGCAGGTTGGCTGGCAGGTCGGGAGTCAGTCTGGTGGTCGAGATGCGAAGAATGTCACAGAGATGATCGTCGGTCATTTTGGTTCTCAATCTGCTTTTTTTCTGCGTCATCAGAGAAAATGTTTGCTCACATATGTGTGTTAAGCCGAACAGACTGATCATTCATTTCGTGTGGCGTCTCATCAGAGGAAACTTGGCTTCTTCTAAGGTCCGGTAGAAGTGAGGTAAGGAGAGAAGCTGATGATTCTTCTTCGGAGAATCATCACACTGCATTTCTATGAGTTCTAATTGCAGACTCTCTTTCACCTCCTCTGCGCTGATCAAAAAGGGAGTTGCGAACAGCTTGATTTCTTTCTCAATGACAGAAATCAGAATCAGAATCAGAAAAAGCTTTATTGCTAAATATGATTTTACACGTGCAAGGAATTTGTTTCGGTGATGTTGGTGCATGACAATTGTAGGGGAATTACCTCTAAATTAATGTTGCATTCATTAATAAGAGTAGGGCACCAACCTTCCTCAGCTAAGAAGGATTTTGTATATTGTGTCTTGTAATGCTGATGTAGTGAAAACGAATGAACCAACAGATCAGTCGGATAATCTAAGGCGTAAATTCTCAGTATAGGGATTGCTTATATCCAGCTCAAAAGGACACCGTCTGACAACGACTTGAATGCAAAAGATTATTTATTAAACACAATAATGAAATGAATATGAATCATGGATAATGCAATAGATTATATGTATGATATAGATTAACACAAACACTGCACAGAGGAACTTATGGCAAGGGAATGGTGAAATGAGTTTGGCGATAGTGAGAAGTAGGTTTTAAAGGGAAAATGGGGACGCGAACATAAAGTTGATTTGTTGAATGAACGATTTAGAGAATTTAAACAGATTGACAGTATCTCAACCTCACGGACCAACTCTTATTCAAAACCGCTTAAGCATGCCTACTTTGTCAGCGACGCTCCTGTAGATGTCTGCTCCGAACTGACACGAAGAGGCTCCGCGTCGTCGTCCGTCACTCTGACCTGTGCTGCGGTCTGCCGGACGAATTAAGCAAACCACGGTTGAGAGCCGGTGTTGGACAGAGATGTCTTGGGAGCTGAGGATCTTCGGTGTCGGTTACAGACGAGGAACGGCTTCCGATGGTTCTTTAACTCGGATCAGCGGGTCAGCAGCAGGCTACGGGTCTTCGGTGCGGTCAGTTAGTTGTCAGCCGTTTGGCAAGGCTTTTGATTACTAATAATAAGATTGAGAAACTCTTCGATGGCCGGTCGAAAATGTCTTCAGAATTATTATTACGTGACTAGACTTTAACAAAAAAACCAGGAATTATGCGGCTTGGCGTGGCGAGCAAAAATTAAAGTTCCAAGAAGAAGATTAGGAAAGTGCGTTTTCTGCATAATTAAATCAAGCTACTCTGTGTAGTTGTGAGCAGCAACAAAAAGACTGAGAAAACGACGGAGACAAAGAAGACAAAGACAAAGAAAAAAGAAGAAAATAAAAGAAGAAACTCCGCGGAAGAGACAGAAGAAAGATCAAGGCACGAACTTACCGGGAAAATTCAAGAACTAACTGCTACACATAACAGAAACTAAAACTAAAAAAACTAAACACAACTGAAGTCCGCTGTGTGCTACTGACTTTATCATCGCTCCAGGGCGTGTCTAATCAATAGGTCGTCATGCATGAGGGATGGTTTGCAGATGCGCAACATGATTTCATTTCACAGAGCAAGAATTAATTAATGATTCATACGAGGGCTCATCTGCTTCTCACTATGGTCAATCGAATATATTTTAAATGATCAATTTTCAATGGCACTTCAACGACAACATGCGTGTTCACTACATGCGTTAGACCACATGTGTCAAACTCACGGCCCGCGGGCCACATCCGGCCCGCTGTGTAATCATAACCGGCCCGCAAGATCATTTTACATTATCGTTATTAATGGCCCGTCGATATGAAGCGCTGATAACACAATACTGCACAGAACTACAGATCCCATAATGCAACGCTTCAGCTGCCTTGCCGCGCACTTCCCGCGTCAATCAAGTCTAGCTATTATGAAGATAGCCGTTAGCCGAAGATACCCCTCACGATGCCGAAGAGAAAAGTTGATTCTGAAAACAGAGCCTTTAATAACCGATGGGAGGCTGAGTATATGTTAACTGACATTGCCGGTAAACCCGTGTGTCTCATTTGTGGAGCTAATGTGGCTGTAATTAAAGAATTCAATCTAAGACCGCACTTTGAGACAAAACATAAGGATAACCTGAAAGACCTGGATGCAGAGCAGAAGAAACAGAAAGCCGAAGAGTTAAAGAAGAATCTGACATTCCAGCAGACGTTTTTTACCCGTGCAAAATCACAAAGTGAAGCTGCTGTGAAAGCAAGTTTTATCGTGGCAGAGGAGATTGCCAAATCAGCCCGGCCATTTACGGAGGGAGAATTTCTGAAGAGCTGCATGATCAAGGTGTTCGATGTCTTATGTCCAGACAAAAAGCAGATGCTGGCAAATATAAGCCTGAGTAGGAATACGGTTACTGATCGAATTTGTGAGATGGCCACTGATTTAAGAACACAATTGAGTGAAAGAATCAAAGACTTTATTGCCTACTCTCTTGCTGTGGATGAAAGTACTGACATGACTGATACTGCACAACTGGCCATCTTCATCCGTGGAGTGGACTCGCGTAACAGAGGAAGTAATGGACATTAAATCGATGCACGGGACAACGACTGGAAAAGACATTTTTGAAAACGTATGTCAAAGTGTAACCGACATGAAACTGCCCTGGGACAAACTTATTGGACTTACAACTGATGGAGCACCGGTTATGTGCAGTGAAAAAAGTGGACTAGTGGGAAGGACGCGAGTGAAGATGCAGGAGGAGAACTGTACTGGTGAGTTAACAGCATATCACTGCATCATACACCAGGAAGCACTATGTTGCAAAGTCCTGAAGATGGACCATGTAATGAGCACTGTAACGCAAACCGTAAACTTTATCCGAGCTAAAGGGTTAAATCACCGGCAGTTTCGGTCCTTTATGCAGGAGATAGATTCAGAGTTTGCCGACATTCCTTATCATACAGAGGTGCGTTGGCTAAGTCGGGGGAAAGTTCTCAACAGAGTTTTTGAGCTCAGCAATGAAATCTGTCAGTTCATGGACAGTAAAGGAAAAGACTCCACCGTTTTGAGGGATGAAAAATGGAAGTGCGAGTTGGCGTTTCTGGCTGACATAACAGCTCATCTTAACGCCTTAAATCTGCAGCTCCAGGGATGTGACCGCATGATCACTGACATGTATGACGCAGTGAAGGCATTTCAAGGGAGGCTGCTTTTATGGGAGACACAAATGCAACAGTGCAACTTGCCTCACTTTCCCTGTTGCCAAGAAATGTTGAACCAAGTCAGCACAACTGTGTTCCCCAAAACGCACTTTGCCGACAAACTGAGCACACTACGCGCTGAGTTCGCACGGCGCTTTAGTGACTTTGAAGCACAAAAAAAGAGTTTTGAGTTGCTTCGCAACCCATTTGCCGTCGATGTTGAAACTGCACCTGTGCAGATTCAGATGGAACTGATTGAGCTACAGTGTAATGGGACACTGAAGGCAAAGTACGACACTGCAGGGCCCGCACAGTTCATTCACTCCATCCCTGCAGCAATGCCCCAGCTCCGTCTTCATGCGGCTCGAACCTTGTGCCTGTTTGGGAGCACATATCTGTGTGAGAAGCTCTTCTCAGTGATGGAGATTAACAAAACAGCACACCGAAGTCGTCTCACTGATGAGCACCTGCAGTCCATCCTGAGAATCTCCACAACACAGGACTTCACACCAAACATAAACCAACTTGTTGCCAAAAAAAGATGCCAGGTGTCCGGCTGCGATCAGAGCATATGATCAGATCAGAGTCATAAGAGCAAAGAAAACTGAATGATTTGAATTGTTAATGCTGAAAAGCACACATTTTATGTATATTTCCAGGTTTTGTAGCATGTTCATATTTCTAACTTGTATAATTTTGACAGGAGATGTTTTTAAGGAGAGCAAAATCTTTTGGGATATTTAAGTGTATTTTTTTATGTACATTGACATAGGAGCAAAGGAATTTGAATGTTATTTTAATGTTAAGTTGTTTAAGTTAAGTTCTAACTTGTATAATTTAACAAGATATTTTTATGGAGAGCAAAATATTAAATATAAGTTATTTAAGGTTTAAGTTTGTTTCAGAATAATATTCCTGTCTGTTTTTATTCATATTTATGTTCCAAAAACATTTAGTTTTAGTGTGTTCAATAAATGTTTATCCTGTTCGGCCCGCGACCTAAAGTGTGTTTTGAATTTTGGCCCCTTGTGCAATTGAGTTTGACACCCCTGCGTTAGACAATTCTTATGAATAATGACAACATTCAACAATAAACATGGTAACATTTTCTAATACTAATCCTAATAAACATGATGACTAAGGGTATAACAACTTTAATATGATGAAGGAATAAAGAAGGGCAGACTATATTTGCCGAAATGATTATCGCTATTGTGGTTACTTATTAATAAATGTCTCCCGCTAAGCACATTCAACTTAACCGCTATGAACCTCTAGATGGCAGTATGGTTCCATGGTAGAAACTCAGAGAAAACCTTTGAAATAGTTAAATTCACAGTTTCGTCATCCTGTAAGTTAGAACCACCAGGAAAGCATTGTTATTGTACAGATCACGAGCTTAGCAATGTAATAACATCTACAGTTAAATCAAACATTGAGATTTGGTTAATTTGGTAGGTTAAGAAAAAGGCACACGGGCCCCCCCTCTTGGACGCGCAAAATGGTTTAGTCCGCCGTGAGCCCAGATTGAATGACCTGGGGGTTAGGCAGCATGCTGCCCAAAAAGCAAAAATCGGGGTATCAAAAGAAGAAAGAGCGGAAGGCAAAAGAAAAAAGGCAGAATGAAGGGAGGCAGCTGTTGACTGCTTTCTTTCCAAAAGGTGAACCGAGTTTGCTTGTTGTGCAAAATCCAATTAAAGTTAACGTAGTCCACTACAGACAGCTGCTGCTGATGTTTGTATGCTCATGTGAAGTCTTTAGCCTTGCTAGTTTCCAACCAGGCTGCTTGCAGCTTTTTGCAGCTTTAGATAACGTTAGTTGTCACTATTAACCAGTTATCAGAAACAAACAGTGGCGCAGCTGCAGCAGCTGGAGCAGCAGTGGCCAGTCCTGGCGGATCCTCTGAAGATGAGCTCCCCCCTCCGACCCCCCCTTACATTGGTATGTTGGTTCGAGAGAGAGAGAGAGAGAGAGAGAGATTGAGAGAGAGAGAGAGAGAGCTGCTGGCTGGTAGAATTGCTGCCTAAATCCGAGTTGTTTACCTTAAGTTTAAAGTAAGTTAGCCTTTTGGTTCAGTCCATGTGCTATAGCCTATTGTCTACTGACACAGCAGAGCTGAAAAGTAAAACTCTGTGCTGAGACTTTATTTTTGTCTGGTAAAAAGCCTTAACAGTGCAGAGTAGTGCAGTACTTAAAAGCTATTATCAGTGCTCAATAAATTCATGATGTTACCAAAGCCAATGAATAATCATGTTAAATAAGTGTGATCTCAATATCAATCAAAAATAATTGTGATTATGATTTTTGCCATACATTTTTGCCATAGATAGATAGATAGATAGATAGATAGAGAGAGAGAGAGAGAGAGATAGGTGTAGGTGGTGAGAACATACAACAATTAGCTATTCCTCTCAATCTGGCTGAAAAATGGCTTAAACATTTTTGCCTCAGCAACTTGCTGACCATGAAGAATACTGTGTGTTATAGCAAATAATTAGGCTAGTCTAAGCATCTATTGTAGGAAAGCATATCTGTTGTTTACTTCATGTTTGACTTTTAATGAACATATTTGCAACCTTTCACATTATCTTTCTACTTGTTCTAAATGGTAAATATGAAGCGCTGTCAAGTGCCGTCTTATGACTGTTTGGTTGACAGCCTTAGAGCTCAGCCTACAGCAACACAAAAATGAGCCCCATTTAAAAGACAGTCTGTCAACATAATAAGCAATGCTTGGCCATATGTTTCATTATTTTTAGCAGTTTATCTTGCACTGAAATGGCTCTAGAAATACAAAGTGAGCTTGCTTCAAAAAGTAGGCTGGGTTATTTGTATGTTAAGAGGCTAATACCAATTCTTTATTCTTGTAGATGTAGAGAGTTCTGCATCAGATGCTGAAGGCAAGGAAGGGTGTGAGTCTGAGGATGTGAGACAAGGTGAGCTCATAGAGGCAACTTTAAGTTATTATCAGCAATCATGTGTACTAGCAGTTTCAACTGAAACGAGCAGCAGCCAGTACTATCATCAAGTAAGATGCATCATTACATGTGAGACTATAATCAGGTTGAGGCTAACATAAATCATGTGTGTTTCATGCTTATAGATGTGTTTGAGAGTAGTGAGGAGGCTGGGGAGAGAGAAAAGGAAGGGCCAAGTGAGGGAAATGCAGAGTTGTTGTCAGAGGACCCAGGACTGTGGCCAGACAAGCTAACTGCTCAGCAGAGAGAGACTATAGTTTGCAGACTGGCTAGTGAAAGTGTTGACCTGACCAAAGTGGCAGTGTAGCTTAAAACCCTATTTATGCTTTTTTAATTTTAAATAAATACCCTCTTTTTGTCTTTTTCTTTTTTTTGTCTTTTTTTTTTGCCCACGCGCCTCATGCACTGGCATGGATAGGGGCCCACTGACATTGAGAGTGTACAGGGCCCAGAATTTGGTGCTACGCCCCTGCACAGACATACAGCACAGTTTGCTTCAGGAATGTCTAATTTACAACCCATCAGCATTATCTGGTTTGAAGATTCCTTTGAGACATGGCATTCGTCCATCCAGGCAGTTTTATTGCCCTTAACTCCCATGGGCTATCAAGAAAGAGTTAGCACCTCCATGAGAACATCCTGAGCAGATGTAAATTTGAAGTGAAGGTGTTATCAGTGACTCTTGTTGCCCTGAAAGAATGTGAAAAGTTGTTCTACAACCAGACATCTTGTCTCTGTCTGAGTTCACACCTTCCTGTGAACCTTCCAAATAGTCAATAACTCTGATGTGTTTTGATTGTTTAATCACTCCACTTCTCCTGAGAAATGCAAAGAGGGGAGAAGAGTGTCAGTTACAGACCAGTTCTGCTACACAATCTTCTAAAAATAAACTATTAAAAACAAACAAAATAACAATACAAATATATATACACAGTCTGTTTTTTTTTTTTGAAGGTTCACAAATGTGCAAATCCAAGAAAGGAAATCCAAGCTGAGCGTTAATGTAATGCACAGAGTTATGGCAATGTCAGTGTGACAAGTAGAGGCAGAGGTGGAGTGTGAAGAGTGTCGGGGGGGTTCTGGGGCTTGTTGATAAGGCTGACAGCAGAGGGGAAAAAACTGTTCTTGTGGCGTGAGGTTTTGGTCCTGATGGACCGCAGCCTCCTGCCAGAGGGGAGTGTCTCGAAGAGTTTGTGTCCGGGGTGGGAGGGATCAGCCACAATCTCTTCTGCACGCCTCAGGGTCCTGGAGGTGTACAGGTCCTGAAGATATGGGAGATTGCAGCCAATCACCTTCTCTGCAGACCGAATGACACGCTGCCTGGCCTTGTCCTTGGCGGTGGCAGCAGCGTACCAGATGGTGATGGAGGAGGTGAGAATGGACTCAATGGTGGCTGTGTAGAAATGCACCATCATTGTCTTTGGCAGACTGAATTTCTTCAGCTGCCGTAGGAAGTACATCCTCTGCTGTGCTTTCTCGATGAGGGAGCTGATATTTGGCTCCCACTTGAGGTCCTGGGAGATGATAGTTCCCAGGAAGCGGAAAGACTCCACAGTGTCAATAGTGGAGTCACAGAGGGTGATGGGGGCAGGTGAGGCTGAGTTTTTCCTGTAGTCCACAACCATCTCCACTGTCTTTAGAGTGTTGAACTTTAGGTTGTTCTGGTTGCACAAGGTCACCAGATGGTCAACCTCCCACCTGTAGGCGGACTTGTCACCATCAGAGATGAGTCAGATGAGGGAGGAGAAAGAACGGAGCCCTGGGGGGATCTGGTACTGCTGGTCTTTGAGTTGGAGACATGTTTCCCCAGCTTCACACGCTGGTTCCTGTCAGACAGGAAGTCTGTAAGTCAAGTCTGACTTGAAGCAGGCTGGCACGTGACATGTCTCCAGTGAGGTGTTAAAAATGTCTGTGAACACTGGAGACAGCTGATTAGCGCAGTGCTTCAAGGAGGATGGGGAGACAGAATCCAGTCCAGCTGCTTTCTGGGGGTTCTGTCTCCTGAAGAGTTTGTTGATGTCCCTCTCATGGATGGAAAGAGTCGTCACTGAGGTGGGTGGGTGGGTGGGTGGGGGGGGGGCCTTTAAGGTGGGCATTGGTGGAGGTGACTGGAGATGGAATTGTTGGGAGGTGTCGTGGGGGATGGTTGCTGGACTGTCCCTTTGCTGTTCAAAGGGCAGTAGAACTCGTTCAGGTCGTTGGCTAGGCTTCGGTCATTGATGGAGTGGGGGGCTTTAGGCTTGTAGTTGGTGATTTGCCTGAGCTCTTTCCAGACAGACACAGAGTCGTTAGCTGAGAACTGATGTTGGAGCTTCTCAGAGTACAGTCTGAAAAATCTTGGAAGCAGAGAAAACATCAGAGAGATCGGCCTTTGGAAAAGCAGATTTGATTTCAGACAGTGTGGGGAAGTGCTCGACATTATAGCTGCGTAATTGCTTTCATGTGCACGTAAAGCTACAGTACAAGTTGGTCAACTTTGCCTTGTAGGCTCTTATTCAGAGTGTTAAGGTGACTGCCAACCATAGAGGGTCACTCAGCTGAAGAGGTCGGTCTTCTCTTTCAAAAACTTGTCGATCTCTGATCTCAGAGAATAAAACTGCCGAAGCACGGAGCCGCACACTTCTGAATGGTAGAGCAGGTCCTCGTATTCAGCATCAATGTCAGTTACGAAAGTTTGGAATTTTCAGTGGTAGTCCTCGTGCTCGAATTATGTTGACCGTTTTCACAACAGTGTTCATCACATCGCTAAGCTTGACTGTCTCGGCACAGAGTGCTTCTTGGTTGATGATACAGTGCATTTTAACAGCCTCACCTTCTGTATCTTTGCGCACACCATAGAGGCCATAGAAGTTTCATGTGTGGGCCATATTCCAGTATATTTTTAGAATTAGCTGCGGGCCAATTAAAAATGTATCACAGGCCGCACTTGGCCCGTGGGCGTAGTTTGGACATCCCCTTATTACATCATATAATCCATACTATTCATTGTATCATTCATTATTCATTTCATTCTCATTTATTGTGCTAAATAAATAATACCTTTGATTTAAGTTGTTGTCAGACAGTGTCCTTCTGAGCTGGAAATAGACAATCACTGTATCAAGAACTTCAGATGATGAGACTGATCTACCATCAATTCATTAATTATTATTAAATCAGCATTAAAAGAAAAGAATAAATAAATAATTAATAATTAATGAATGCAAACATTAAACACAAAGGTTTAATGACTAAATTCCCCTCCACATTTCTATGAAGCTTTTACACACTTGCACACACTTTCTCATACAGGAGAACTGCTGCCAGTGAATGACATTTTTAACACTGACAGCTATCAGAAGACTAAAACAATAGCAATGTTTTTAGTAATAATAGTTTCAATTAAACACATTTAGACTGACAGATGTACATATAAAATATAAAATCATATATGCATATAAAATCACACACACACATGCGTTCACATTATTGATCCAAGCACATACCAAATAGACCTGTAATCTCTCTCTCTCTCTCTCTCTCTCTCTCTCTATGTGTGTGTGTGTGTGTGTGTATGTGTGTATACATATGTATACACACATACACACACACACACACACACACATATATATTACATGCCTATTTGGTATGTGCTTGCATCAATAATGTGAACACAATCACAGTTGATGGGCTTGCAGATTAGTACTGCTGTTGCTGCATTTACTTGGTACAGGTTAAGCGCAAATTTCTATGCTGTGGGCAAGTGGATTTTATGGATGGAGCAATTCAGTCCCATATGAAACCAGTCAAACGTTATACAATCAATATTAGATTTTAGAAGTATTTTTTTAATCAAAGGCTGTACATTCTATGATTTTGCACCTGTTTGTCATATCATTGTCCTAGGATGGTGGAGACCATCTCTACAGCTCTACTAAATCCACATTTAAGTCAGTAAGACAATCAACCTTTTGCCTTTCAAACACTCATGCATGTATGTCTTGATTCTACCAGACACAGGCCTGTGATTCAGTTTTGTTCTGTCCTCTGCAGATATTTTATTTTGAAAATTGACAGAATTTTCAATTCTATTCCTGTGCTTTCCTGCCCAGCTCAATCTATTCTTTACTCTGGGCTTCTGTCAAAAATATATTAGGTGCATGTTTTACCGCTTCTGAAATGTGCAAGTCTGGTGGAATCACAGGCATTGTCTAGAATGGCTGCGATCATCTCTGGTGACTGTGTCACAGCAGGAACTTGACATAGACATTCCCAGTGGTATCAAGTTATAAGGCTCTGAAATGTTTGTGTTTGCAGCTGTAGTAATGGCAGTCAGCTTGGATTCACAGAAATTACAATATTCCAAAGGTAGCCTAGAGTTACAAAACAACAACAACGGAATGTGTCGGAATTCAGTTCAATTCAATATTCCTTTATTAGTCCCGTGAGGGGAAATTCCAAAATGTACCAACCACTCCAAAGGCCCTGCTTTAATCAGGCCTGTGCAACAGCAAATGCATATTGGTTGGTTAGGTGCATAAATATTGTGTCGGATTCTCCAAGCGTTATTTTGTCAATGAATTTCATGAAGGAAACATGAAATTAAGCTTTTACTAAAAAGGATGTTGAAAAAGAGACATGATGTGTGTAGAAGTGCATGGTTATGCAATATCATGAAGGGGCCAAAACTTTTCACTAATGAGAGGCTGCAGATTTCTATGTGTCCTGTTATGTGTGTCCTGCTGCCTTCAGATGGCTGCAGGAATTTAATACACTGATGGTCAAGCTTTTCATACAGCAGGCATCTCCAAACTATTCCACAAAGGGCCGAGCGGTTGAAGGTTTTCTTTCCAACCAAGCAGCAGCACACCAGACTTGACTCATTTCATCAGCTGATCTCAGTCTTCAGAGAGCTGATTGGTCAGACTTCGTGCTCTTGATTGGTTGGAGGAAAAACCTGCAGCCACACAGCCCTTTGTGGAATAGTTTGGAGATGCCTGTCATACAGTATAAAGCAGCTGTGGATCGCAGACATTGTAAGAATCACTTACATGTGTTACACGTCATGTATGTTACACATATGTGTGCTAACCATTTCGAGACTGACTGTTTCTCCAACCTCGGTTGAGGATGAGGCAGGATGAGCTGGGAAGCTTTTTCCAAAGGAGGGGTCACTTCCACTTTAGGTGGAAAACCTACAGACAAGGGACATGTAAGTATACAAAATAGTTAGCTATGTGTTTCTTTTGTAGATTAGCGCGAACTCTTGCATGTTGTAGCATGTGTTTTACCATTGAGAACAATGTAAGGCTAACTGCTAGCTGCGAGACTACGCCTTCAGCCATCAAAGGTTAGCTAGCTGCTACTGTAGCTTTTGGTACATCACACCACAAGTTACAGTAGAATCCAAACAGTTTGTGTAATACATTTCTGATCTTGCAAATTATTTAATGCATGTTTGAGGGAGATGTCAGCATTTAGAAGGTCCCAGGTTCGATTCTCGCTGCGGGCACCGGGGGTGTGTCCTCCACCATGCCTTCGGTGCCTGCTGCTTGAGGAAAAAAGGCCTTTCTGATGGAGTTTGCATGTTCTCCCCGTGTTCACCTGGGGTATCCTCCATAAAAATATACCCCCACTAAAAACATGCAAGAAGATCACCACCTGACCAATGGTGACGACGAGATGGGTCCCCGGGCGCCGGTCTGGCTGCCCACCGCTCCTGGTCTGCCGCGGAGGAGGGACGACCAGGATGGGTGAAAAGCGGAGGATAAATTTCACCTCGTGTGCAGTGTCTGCATGTACGTGTGTGACGAATAAAGGGGAATGTCTCCCCCCGATTCTTCTTCTTCTTCTTCTTCATATTGCACAGGGTATATTGATGATTTGATGGACATGATCATGGAGAAGGTCTTTGTTGGCACATCGGCGTACAGAGTTGAGATTCTGAAGATAAACATCCCACCAGACATGTCCTCACAATATGAGCATCCAGACAAGGAGTAGGTCATCGCCAGCTATGTGTCAAGGTTCAATCGGTGCTTTATTTGTGGATGGCAACTAGCTGGAAACATCCATTCAAACACCTGGCACATGTATGCAGCCTGCTACCGTTCATTGTTTCACATATTCTCGCAATTTACCAAGCAGTTTGTGAGCTGTTGACAATTTCACCTTGTGCACATGCAAAACCAGGCATGATAAATAAATGTAATCTTCTAAGTCAGATCTCTGGTGCTTGAAATTAATGTCAAACACCAGCTTCTCATGGCACCTCAAAGATCATCCCAACGATTCATATCAGAACTAGCAAGGTCTGGATAAAAGAGGATATTTTAATGTCAGTTCAGGTTGAACCAAATACTCAGCCCACAGAAACAACAAGGTCAGATAGCAGCCTGCAGGGAATCGTGGATATTGAAAATAGAATTTCAGGATTGGATGTGCAAGCATGCATGGCCCATTACAATTGAGTAGAAGTATACAAATGATGAAAATTAAATTCCCTCTGACAGGACGCAGCTGTGCTGGAATGCTGCTATCCACTTGACCTTTGCCCTCTGTGAATATAACAGGCAGGCAATGTGAATGAGGCATCTGTTGAGATATTTACCCTTGGTTGGATTCCAAAAACAGTCCAGCCCATGCTTGGTGTACAGGTGGACTCAGACACAGAGACATTCTGTTTGTTTTTCTCTCCATCTCTCTCTCTCTCTCTCTCTCTCTCTCTTCTCTCTCTCTCTCTCTCTCTCTCTCTCTCTCTCCGGCAGAAATAAAAACAATTCCCTTTGACATCTCTTCAGGCATTTGGGGTGGATTTTAGAGTTTTACCTCTGGAGTTGTGAAAGACACAGTTGCAGCTTGTGAACCCTCATTAGGATTCAGACAGATGGAATCATACTTATCATACATATTCTCCCTGTTGTTTTCTTTCTCGCTTTGTAATTCATTAATTTTGTTGAGGGTGCAAGGCACAAGGTGTTGGCTCAAGAACACAGGACACAGAAAAGCCCATATGCTGGAAGAAACATTTCAATGTCATTTCCATAGTTTGAAAGGTTATTTGAAAGTAACTATTACAGCTTATACATGTAGCTTATAGCTTACAGTTTTGTGAGACAAAAAGAGAGAAAGTGAATCATCCATTTTAGTTTGGTTACAGTGCTAAATTATTTGATTTTATTATCAGGACATGTTTATGAAGTTTATCTTTCATCCCAAGACACAGTATTTATAAACATAAACAAATTATCAGCCTCATTGCAGACTCGATGACAGTTAGGTACTATTTTTCATATTGCTTTCAACCTCATAATTGCTTTTTAAAGGGCTAAACTTGCCATGGATCATTAATCCAAAATGGCTCAGTGATGTTACATTAGATATCATGCATTTTCTGAATTCATTCTGTCGGCCAGATGGGAAGCTTTGGCAGGCTGGATGCAGCCTGTGGGCTGCCAGTTGATGATCACTGCCTTAAACTGTATAAAACATGTATGAAAGCTCTGTGAAATCAGCCATGCATTTCACAGTGGCTCTCATTTCTGAGAGCCACTGTGAAGCTCAGCTCACTGCCTACTTGGCAGTGGCTGCTAATCCAAAATTGGGCAAAGAGGTGGAGCGTGGATGGAGCTGAAGTCTATCTGAAACCTAGCTGCTAACTGTCAGTCAAACAGGCCATGCCCATAATTGTAGAAAACTTTAAGCCTCAATATAATTAATTAATATATATATGAACCATATACATATATAATGCACATATGAAGTTAGTGTATTTCTCCTGTACACTGACTTGATATTTGCTGTATAAGAAAAAACATAAGATGATACATGAGTACATCAATTATCGCCCAACTAAAATACATGATATTATGTACAGAGGGCCATGTGATTATGAAATAATATGACCTGAATTTATACAAAATTCACAAGTATAATGTATTACATAAAATTAAATGAATGAGACTGAAAGGGATAAACCCCAAATGTGAATGAGGGAGAACAACACAATATTTAAAGGTACCTTGTGGAGATTTTGATGACAGGTAGCACTGTGGGGCAGTGCTTTTATAAGCGGATGGTGTGCCAACACAACAATGTGCCAACAAAGGCTGGCGAGAAGACTGCAAGCAACTAAACATGGATGTTAACAATGGAGGTTTCACACGTGAGAAAAATCAGCATTGCAAATGTTTTGTGATGAAGGAAATGCATTCAACATGTGTATGCATAATGCATTTTGGGAAGGAAACATTGAATGTAAACACTGAAACTTTGCTTTACACTGCACAGGGCACATTTCATTTGAATCAATGGATCACATAGTAATGAATCAGTAAATGGTTGAAAATGATAATAGTTTCTCCAGGAAAAATCAACTAAGTTTATTGTTTTTCACTCTTAAGTGCAGTTTGGTACAGAAGTCAGCACTTTTGTGACATTACATGTCACAAAACATCTGCTGATCCCAGGTCTACCATTGCTCTCTGCTATCAGGTAGCCACAACCAATACATACATACAAACTCAGTCTGGATGTTCTGTTAGGCTGTGTTATGGCAGAGCGGACAAAACTCCTGCGGAACTTCACTCTCTTCCATGCCGGTGACCTGTAACAGTGACCAGATGGGAGGAGCACAAAGTGTGGGTTGAGGGGGTGACTGGGGTCAAGTGCTATGGTGTGAGCTGTTCATGCAGTGGCTGTACGATTGAGGTCCGGGAGGTTGGCGGTTGGGAGGCCAATGATCTTGGCAGCCTGGTGTGTAATTTGTGTAAGTCTGTTCTTGGAGAGAGTTGACAACATATTAAAGAAGCAGGGGGAGCAGTAGAGGAGGATGGGTAGAACTACACATTTGTAGTACATAAGTAGAAGCAGAAGGTGGGGGGTAATGGAAAGTGGTTAAAGTTTGCAGATGGCTGAGAGTCTTTGCTGGCAGCTTTTATGGATGTCAATAGGTGTTGTTCAAAGTTCAGTTAAGTGTCCAGGGTGATGCTGAGATATTTGTGGCACTCCACCATTTCAACAGCTTAGCCATTGATGCTGATGGGGGTGTGGGTGAGGTTAGAGACTGACCTGCATGTGCTGGAGAAGTTAAAGGTGACATATTATGAAACTTTTTCAATAAATTACATAGGTCTATGATTTCCATAACACATGTTTTTGAAGCTGTTTTCTGGAAATAGCTTTTAGGAAAAGATTCCCACCCCCCTCTATATCCCTCTGTTTCAGCCCCTTTCAGAATGTGCTGTTACTGGTATCTGTAGCTTTAAATGCAAATGAGCTGCTGCTGTCCCACCCATGTCACCATGGTAATGGGGAGAGCGTAGATTCACGTAGCACTACCTTATGAAAGTAGCGGACATGGCGGCAGTGAACAGACTGAGTTCTTCAGTAGTTCATACTCGAACCTGAATCGGATCCTGAAGGAGGGAAGGCTTGTCTACAGAACCTCAGAGAATTCAGCAGGATGCTTCTGAAAGGTTAGTCAAAAAAGGTTATTTGTTTGTATCAGTGCACATGTGGAAAGTGTGCAACAATGTAGTCAGAGCCTGAGAACATATGCTGCCAGGAGGTGCCACAGGTCACATTATCTTTACCTGCACTTACAGTATGATCGCAGTGTATGATTGCAGATAACATGCCACTGCACATACTCACATTATTCATTCATTCATTCATCTTCTATATTCGTATCCCTTTCAGGGTTGCGGGGGGCTGTCCCAGCTGGCAATGGGCGAGAGGTGGGGTACACCCTGAACCGGTCACCAGCCGATTGCAGGGCAACATAGACAGACATACAGACATAAAACCATTCACACTCACACTCACACCTATGGACAATTTAGAGTCACCAATTAACCTAATGAGCATGTTTTTGGTCTGTGGGAGGAAGCCGGAGTGCCCGGAGAGAACCCACACATGCACGGGAAGAACATGCAAACTTCACACAGGCCCTGCCCGACCCGGGGATCAAACCAGAGGGTGAGGCACGCGCACACTCACATTATGTTAAGCATAATAGGCTCCAACACAGCTGCAGCAGCTGGATGAAAGGCCTCCATGCACGATCGACCATCCAGGTTTAGAACCCGTTTGCCCAAATATGTTCTTGCTGCAGAACGCATGCAACACTTACAGGGCTGATAACGGCCCTTTGCAGCTATGGGGGACAGAGCAGTGAGTCTCATCTATAATAACCAACGTCACTGTTTATACACCATAATAAACTAAATATAGTCAGTCATATTTTGTCTTGAACGTATAGCCAGGTTTTTCCTTAGCAAATACTATATATTATGCATTTATTCACATGAAACATTTTCCAGATATACAACAAATATTTATTGACCACAGTCATGAATATTTGTATGACGATATGCCCCCCCTCCGATTGAATCTTGACTCGTAGCTGGCGATGACCTCCTCCTTGTCTGGATGCTCATTGTGAAGACACGTCCGGCAGGATGTTTATCTTCAGAATCTCAGCTCTGTATGGTGATGGGTCGACAAAGATCTTCTCCATCAAATCATCAATATACCCTGTGCAATACACAGACACACCGAAAAAAAGTGAATCATTAGTATCATTTATTAGATTATTCAACAACTGCAAATATAGTGACATTTTGCACTTTGAATTTTGTAGTTTCTCAGGTTTTTAAGTGTGTAGTTTTTTGGTTTATTTATTGTGTTGAAAGTACCGAGTTGTGGTACTTTTTGTTGTATACAATATAAATGTTTATTTTTGGAGTGGAAAAAAAAAGAAGTTAACACACACAAATGTGGCCTCAGTCTTCACTGGTTTGGCTCTGCACTCTCCCTTCATGGACTTCGGAAAACTTGAAAAGAAGATCCCCTGATGATGTGGTGGCTTGTCCTCTATTAGCACTGTTGTTGTAATGCAGTGCATAACAACAGTAGTCCTTGCAGGACAGAGTAGCTTGGACAGCTGTAACAACAGTATATTGTTATAATAACAGGACATACTTAGGAGTAAAACATGACAGCACTGTTACAGTATAAATTCAAGCACCAAAGGCTGCAACAGCTCACTGCTACACTTGATCAACAGCAGGTAACTGTAATGATGCACTGGCCTATATAAAAAGAGTGAAGTGACATCAACTTTATCTTACATGTATAGCTATGCCAACAGCTACATACAGCGTAAAAAGGATCACTCATAAATAAACTCCAAGAGAAAAAACGCTTGGAGTGTAAATTGTGCTGAGATGTAGCAGTCTCAACCATACACTCTCTTTGCCCTGGGCATTTTTTTTAACATACTCCAGTTTAGAAAATGTTTCCAAATGCATTATTTTCTCAAATTCCCGAAGCTTAGACCCTGCGGAGCGTCTGTGTATGCATCGCTTGACCGACCTGGTCGCAGGGTTTGCATATGGAGACCTTGCTGATTGCTAACTAGAAGCTAGCGGTTAGCGTTAGCTTGTGCAATATGGCAAAGCACTTCTTGGTTAATTCGTGTAAAACTGCAAAATGAACACAGCTTAATATTTGTGAATGCTGGCATCTCCCTCGAACATGTATTAAATCATTTGCAAGATCAGAAACGTGATGTGATGTACCAAAAGCTACGGTAGCAGCAAGCTAACGTTTGATGGCTGAAGTCGTAGTGTCGAAGCTAGCAATTAGCCTTACATCATTCTCAATGGCAAAACACACACGCTACAACATGCAAGAGTTTGCGCTAATCCACTAAAGAAACACACAGCTAATTATTTTTATACTTACATGTCCCTCGTCTGCACGTATTCCACACAAAGCTGGAAGTGAGCCCTCCTTTAGAGAAAGTCTTCCGGCTAATCCTGCCTCTTAGTGACCGAGGTTGGAGAAACAGTCAGCCTTGAAGTGGTTAGCACACACCAGCAGGTTTTTACCAACTGTAGCAGGAACGTTGCCTTCAAAAATTCAATTCACACTGCTCTTCTGTCCCCATGTGGCTGGGAGCCGATGGAGGTCCCTGCTAGAAAAACCAGCATAGACCAGCATAGCAGGTTTTTAGGTCAAGCGTTTCCTCATGGGGGGCCCCCTCACTGGCAACTGCTTCTGGCCTACTGATGGGGGCGCTGCTGAGGGGACGGCTCTGGCCTGGATGGCTGGAGGCCTCCGCACCTTGGTGTGGGGCCTTCTGTCTGTCTGGGTTGGGGTGGTCTCGGGCGGCGCACCCCGGTCATGAGCCGGGGGCCCTCTCAGTGTGGATGGCCCCCAAAGGTGGCTTACTACTTATCTTATCCGTATGGGTGTGTGTGCGTGTGTGTCTGTGTGTGTGTTTCTGTATGTAGTTATGGGGGCAGGAGGGCTGGGTTTTCTTCTCTGTTGTTTTTAGCCTCTGTGAGGCACTTTGTGTTGCTTTTTAAGTATGAAAAGTGCCATATAAATAAATAAAGTTTGAAGTTTGAAGTTTGAGTGATTTGTGCTCGTATTCACAGCCACCAACAGAACACTGGGTGTGGCTCAACATGATTCCTAACACGGTGCTTTCGATAGCGAAATGGCGGATCTGTGAGAAGGTAACGTATCTGGTGGGTGGAGAGACACCAGGGAGAGGAGTAGGGAGTGGTGGCTGGTGGGTGGAAGCATGCAAATGTGCGGGCTTGTTACGTAACAGTACTCCCCAAATTCGATTGGCTCGTTTGGAAGGGTGCTTTCACAAATCCATATCTCACTCAAAAAAGCATGGACGGTCTTATTTCACACTTTGTATGTGTGCGGTAGCACCAGAGACACAAAATAACACCCCAAATCCCAGAAACAGTGGGTTTTTCATAATATGGGACCTTAAAAGACAAGTTCCTTTGTTTTGGAGAAATTTAACTGCAAGTGATTGTTCCTGCACCACTGATTTACAGTGGTACGGATGCCGGGGTACATCCTCTATGGTGTTAAACAGGGTGTAAAAAGTGTTCAGGTTTTCAGCAAAAGAGGTGGGGTCAGTTATTGCAGCTAACTTGGGTTGCGGATCATGGCCAGTGAGTGTTTTAACTTTCTAAAAAGCTTGTCTTGTGTACATGGCGCTGAATTCCAGTTCCTATTTTTCGGCTCTAAGTCCTGCTGTTGAAAGGCTTTCCCCAAGGCTGTGCATGATGATTTGAATAATCCAAGGCTTTTACTTTGGATATTTCTTGAAAGATTTAACTGGAATTCTGGAAATACAGAATTTAAAATAGTCTGTGATGACAGAGACCCTCTCATTCAGACTACCACCAGAGAAAATGTCCCAGTCAGTGCATGTGAGTGAGCCCTGCAATGTCATGATACTGTCCTCCATCCACTGGTGGACACTGTAAGTCTGGGGTTTGTGACACTTCAGTTCCATTCTGTAGTACGGAAGCAGGAAGATAATGTGGTCAGAGAAACCAAGCGGTGGCTGGGCACAGGTGAAGGTGATCAATATCTCCACATGTGGAGTGCAGATCTTTCTCTGGATCTTAATATTGGTACACCACCTGTTGTTGACATACAGTACATGCAGACGCCTTAACCACTCCCTTACTGGACTCCTTCATGCAGACTGCCCGGATGAAGATAAAGTTGTCGAGTGTTACGGCTTGAGGAGAAGCAAGGCCAGGACCCAAAGGCAGAGGTGTCAAAACAAGGTTTATTGAAGAAAGTACAACCAAAAAAATCACCTGAACCAGGGAACAACTGCTTGCAAGCAGAACTGAAAATCACCACTACGGGGAAAAAGGTACCAAAAAGCAAGACAAGAAAAAACTAGGCGAAGCACGAAAGTAACAAAATAATAACTCAAAACTCAGCAAGGCTGGGACGGGCAATCTAACGCTAAACAAAAGGCGACTGTGAAAACAACCACAGCTAGGATAACCTGAGACAAGAGATTCACAGGAGGCAGGAGGAGCGAGACGAGAGTAGTGCAAGAACTCAATGCGAGCTGCATTCGACCTGGAGCTTAGGTAATAGTCCAGCACCGGGGCAGAGCATGAGCTGGCTTAAGAAGCCCCGTTGATTAAATGATGAGGTGCAGGTGCGTCTCATGAAACTCGCATCCAGAGTGACCTGGCCCCGCCTCTCTCTCTCGCTCCGACCTGCTGAAAAAAGGAAAGGAAAAAGGCATGTCAACAGGGGAAAAGACAACTCAGGACCACAGCCCTAACAGTCGAGGTCCTCTTCTATGTCCGGGACAGTATATCCACTTTCTCCCGGAGAGATCAAACATTGGACATGTTGATGAAGGGACGAGGGGGTTGAAAGGGCCGCTTCCTCAGCCTCGTATGAACCCCTCCCCACATTTTATATTAGATTAGATTCAACTTTATTATCATCGTCAGAGTGCAACACAGAGATAAATGCAGTTTAGCATCTAACCAGAATAGAGAGACAAATGCAGTTCAACATCTAACCAGAAGTGAAAATAGCCATTATATCCCAAAAAATATAAATATATGCAAGTAGTGCAATTGGCATGAGGTATAAACAGCATGAGGTATGTGCAAGTAGTGCAAGTAATTTCAATGAAACCATAAAACATGTGCAACATGGTATGTAAACAAGTGACATGTGCAACAGGTAGCAAGTGGCAGTGCAGTAAATAAAAGTAAAAAGTGTAAGGGAACAGATGAGGTATATAGTGTATATAAAATATAAAACTGTTCTTAGAAACCACTTGCGCAGGAGGTCCTCAATGGCAATTAGCTGGGTACCAGTGATGTACTGTGCGTTTTTCATGACCTGTTGCAGGGCTGTCTGCACGGAGGCTGTGCAGCTGTCATACCATACTGAGATGCAGGTGGTCAGGATGCTCTCAATGGTGCAGCAGTAGACGTTAACTAGGATTTGATGAGTTAACTTTCACAAGGATGTTCATGTCGCCCGGATTGGCGTCACCGGGGCCCCACCCTGGAGCCAGGCCTGGGGCTGGGGCTCGCAGGCGAGCGCCTGGTGGTCGGGTCTTTGCCCACGGGACCCGGCCGGGCTTAGCCCGAAGGAGCGACGTGGGCCCGCCCTCCCGTAGGCCCACCACCCGCAGGAAGGACCAGAAGGGGCCGGTGCTTTGCGTTTTGGGTGGCAGTCGTGGGCGGGGGCCCCGACGACCCAAACTCTGGACAACGACTCTGGCTATGGGGACATGGAATGTCACCTTGCTGGGGGGGAAAGAGCCGGAGCTAGTGCGGGAGGTTGAGCGGTACCAACTAGAGATAGTCGGACTCACCTCCACGCACAGTTCGGGCTCTGGAACCCAACTCCTTGAGAGAGGCTGGACTCTCTTCTACTCTGGAGTTGCCCGCAGTGAGAGGCGGCGAGCTGGTGTGGGCTTGCTTATAGCCCCCCCAGCTCAGCCGTCATGTGTTGGAGGGTCGTTTCCCTGCGCCTTCGGGTTGGGGACAGGTCTCTCACTGTTGTTTCGGCCTATGGGCCAAACAGCAGTGCAGAGTACCCGGCCTTCTTGGAGTCCCTGGGAGGGGTACTGGAAAGTGCTCCAACCGGGGACTCCATCGTTCTGCTGGGGGACTTCAACGCCCACGTGGGTAGCGACAGTGATACCTGGAGGGGTGTGACTGGGAGGAACGGCCTCCCCAATCTGAACCCGAGTGGTATTCTGTTGTTGGACTTCTGTGCTAGTCATAGTTTATCAATAACGAACACCATGTTCAAGCATAAGGGTGTCCATCAGTGCACGTGGCACCAGGACACCCTAGGTCGGAGGTCAATGATCGACTTTGTAGTCGTATCATCTGACCTTCAGCGGTATGTCTTGGACACTCGGGTGAAGAGAGGGGCTGAGCTGTCAACTGATCACAACCTGGTGGTGAGTTGGATCCGCTGGCAGGGGAGGAAGCGGGACAGGCTTGGCAGACCCAAGCGTACTGTGAGGGTCTGTTGGGAACGTCTGGCGGAACCCGCTGTCAGGGAGGTCTTCAACTCCCACCTCCGGGAGAGCTTCGACCAGATTCCGAGGGATGTTGGAGACATTGAGTCCGAATGGACCATGTTCTCCACTTCCATTGTTGATGCAGCCGTCCATAGCTGTGGCCGTAAAGTCGCCGGTGCCTGTCGTGGCGGCAATCCCCGAACCTGGTGGTGGACACCGGAAGTAAGGGATGCCGTCAAGCTGAAGAAGGAGTCCTATCGGGCTTGGTTGGCTCATAGGACTCCTGAGGCAGCTGACGGGTACCGGCAGGCTAAGCGGGCAGCAGCTCGGGCAGTTGTAGAGGCAAAAACTCGGGTCTGGGAGGAGTTCGGGGAGGCCATGGAGGAGGACTACCGGTCGGCCTCGAAGAAATTCTGGCAAACCGTTTGGCGCCTCAGGAGGGGGAAGCAGCTCTCCATTAATACTGTTTACAGTGGAGGTGGGGAGCTGCTGACCTCGACTGGGGATATTGTCGGGCGGTGGAAGGAATACTTTGAGGATCTCCTCAATCCCACTGTCATGTCTTCTGCAGAGGAAGCAGAGACTGGGGACTCGGAGATCGATTCGTCCATCACCCAGGCTGAAGTCACTGAGGTAGTCTGCAAGCTCCTCGGTGGCAAAGCTCCGGGGGTGGATGAGATCCGCCCTGAGTACCTCAAGTCACTGGATGTTGCAGGGCTGTCCTGGTTGACACGCCTCTGCAACATCGCGTGGCAGTCGGGGACGGTGCCTTTGGACTGGCAGACCGGGGTGGTGGTCCCTCTGTTTAAAAAGGGGGACCGGAGAGTGTGTTCCAACTATCGGGGGATCACACTCCTCAGCCTCCCTGGGAAAGTCTATTCCAGGGTACTGGAGAGGAGAATCCGGCCGATAGTCGAACCTTGGATCCAGGAGGAACAATGCGGTTTTCGTCCTGGCCGCGGAACACTGGACCAGCTCTATACCCTCCACAGGGTGCTTGAGGGTTCATGGGAGTTTGCCCAACCAGTCCACATGTGTTTTGTGGACTTGGAGAAGGCATTCGACCGTGTCCCTTGCGTCATTCTGTGGGAAGTGCTCCGGGAGTATGGGGTTGGAGGCCCTCTGCTGAGGGCTGTGCAGTCCCTGTACAACCGGAGCAGGAGCTTGGTCCGCATTGTGGGGAGTAAGTCGGACCTGTTCCTGGTGCATGTTGCCCTTTGTCACCGGTTCTGTTCATTATTTTTATGGACAGAATTTCTAGGCGCAGCAAGGGACCGGAGGGGGTTCAGTTCGAGAGCCGGCAGATTTCGTCTCTGCTTTTTGCGGATGATGTTGTCTTGTTGGCTCCATCGAGCCAGGACCTCCAGCGTGCACTGGGACGGTTCGCAGCCGAGTGTGAAGCAGCTGGGATGAGAGTCAGCACCTCCAAGTCCGAGGCCATGGTTCTCGACCGGAAAAAGGTGGCTTGCTCCCTCCGGGTTGGGGGAGAGATCCTGCATCAAGTGGAGGAGTTTAAGTATCTTGGGATCTTGTTCACGAGTGAGGGGAGAATGGAGCGTGAGATTGACAGGCGGATCGGTGCAGCGGCAGCAGTAATGCGGTCGCTGTATCGGTCCGTCGTGGTGAAGAAGGAGCTGAGCCGAAAGGCGAAGCTCTCGATTTACCGGTCAATCTACGTTCCCACCCTCACCTATGGTCATGAACTATGGGTCATGACCGAAAGAACGAGGTCCCGGATACAAGCGGCTGAAATGAGTTTCCTCGGCAGGGTGGCGGGGCACTCCCTTAGAGATAGGGTGAGGAGCTCTGTCACCCGGGAGGAGCTCAGAGTAGAGTCGCTGCTCCTCCTCAAGAGGAGTCAGCTGAGGTGGCTCGGGCATCTCTACCGGATGCCCCCTGGACGCCTCCCTAGGGAGGTGTTCCAGGCATGCCCCACCGGGAGGAGGCCCCGGGGAAGACCCAGGACTATGTCGCTTGGCTGGCCTGGAAACGCCTCGGGGTCCCCCCGGATGAACTGGAGGAAGTGTCCGGGGAGAGGGAAGTTTGGGCATCCCTGCTTAGACTGCTGCCCCCGCGACCCGGCCTCGGATAAGCGGGTGGAAATGGATGGATGGATGGAGTTAACTTTCTTCAGTCTCCTTAGGAAGTAGAGGCGCTGTTGAGCCTTCTTTATCATGGTGGAGGAGTTAAGGGTCCAGGAGAGGTTCTCAGAGATGTGGATGCCCAGGAACTTGAAGCTGGAGACACATTCAATTTCAGCCCCATCAATGTAGATGGGATGTGACTGCAGCCTTTAGTTTTCCTGTAGTCCATGATGAGCTCCTTGGTCTTCTTGGTGTTGAGGGTCAGGTTGTTGTCAGCGCACCACATCACCTGCTGCTGAACCTCATGCCTGTAGGCTGACTCGTCGTTGTTGTTGATCAGGCCTATCACCATGGTGTCGTCTGCAAACTTGATGATGGAGTTGGAGCCATGCACAGGCACTCACTCATGGGTGAAGAGGGAGTAGAGGAGAGGGCTCAGTACACAGCCCTGTGGGACACCGGTGTTCAGGGTCAGGGTGGCAGACGTGTGGTTGTCTAACCAAACAGACTGGGGTCTGTTGGTCAGGAAGTCCAGGGTCCGGTTGCAGAGGGAGGTGCTGATACCAAGGTCACTGAGTTTGTTGACCAGCTTGGAGGGGATGACTGTGTTGAATGCTGAGCTGAAGTGGATGAACAGCATCCTTGCGTAGGCATTGTTGTCCAGGTGCGTCATGGTGGTGTGCAGTGCCGTGGAGGTGGCATCCTCCTCTGACCTGTTTGGTCAGTAGGCAAACTGATGGGGGTTCAGTGTGGGGGGAAGACAGCATTTGAGGTGGGCTGAGACCTGTCTCTTGAAGCACTTGGTGATGATGGGGGTGAGTGCGACGTGGTGGATGTCATTAAGGTCCACTGCAGCTGACTGCAGTGGACCAGCATGATGGTGGTGGTCTTGAGGCACGTGGGGACTGCTACCTCAGCCAGTGACAGGTAAGGCCCCCAGCCAGCCAGCCAGGCCTTGAGCATGTGGCCGTATATGCCATCAGGACCAGTAGCCTTACGGACGTTCACCCTGCTGAGTGCAGAATGCACGTCACAAGTGGAGAGTGTGAGGGGCTATTCATCTGGGTGGGGAGCAGTTTTGATTGCTGGTTGTGTGTTGTCCTAATTGAAGCGAGCGTAGAAGTTGTTGAGCTTGTCAGGGAGAGAGGCATTGCTGGTTGGTGGGGCTGTCTTTTTTGGCTGATGTCTGTGATGGCCTAGATGCCCTGTCACATGGGGCGGGGGTTGGCGTCACTGTGGAAGTGCTTCTCAATCTGTAGCTCTGTAGCTCTCCAGCAATAATGAAGGTTCAGTCAAGGTGTGCAGTTTGTTGCTTGTGGATAGCAGTATAGAGTTCTTTCATTGCTCATCACAGTGGATGTTAACTGCACTTAATCATCAGATATTCCAGATGATCTGAATAGTGGCTTCCAGTGATATCAGAGTCTGTACACCAGGTTTTGCTCTCGTAGATACACAGTCCTCCGCCTCCGGTCTTACCAGAGTGCTCTGCCATTTTGTCTGCTCTGAAGATGCGGCATCCCTGCAGCTCTGTCACATTGTCTGGGAAGGTGTTCTTAAGCCAGGTTTCAGTGAAAATCATGATGTTGCAATCCATAAACATTCTCTGTGGGGTGATGCAAAGTCCTAGCTCATCCATTTTGATTTCCAAGGACCGAACATTGGCCAGGAAGATACTGGGTAGCAGTAGCCGGTGCGGGGTTAGCCATAGCTTAGCCCGTAGACTTTCGTGCTCCCCTCTTCCTTGTTTCCGATCTTGACGCCGCCGATGGTCGCTTCCGGTCCATGTAGCTGAGTTGGTCAGCCTCGCTGTCCTGGGGATCTCTTGGGGGAGCTGAAGTTTGTCGAATACACTACTTGTGCATCAAAATCTTAAATCCAAAAGTTGCTGTCTGGTGTAGGAAGTGTTCGCAAAACTGTAATGAGTGAACAGGCTTGAAACCAGTGAGAAAATAATAACTATATCATAAATTCTTGTGAGATGCTGAGCCTCGCATTGTACATGCGCTGCCATCTTGATAGAAATCCATCGGATTTCTGGCGGCAGGATACGAGATGGCTTAATCTCGCAGGGTATGGACAACCGGAGTTGGAGTAGAGCTTCCCAGCTGTAGGTGGGTCAATTTTTGCCACAAGACTCTGGTAGCAGCACCCAACTATGTATTTTGGTAATCCATAGTATGATTAATAAGAACCAAATTGCTTTGTGCTTGTCAATCCACATAGTGGCAAAAAACTGACAATGTCAATGTCAATGAGTTTGAGGTGGGCAGGCAAGGAAACAAGCCTGGGAAGTGAATAGTGGCCCACTACAGCTTTTTGTCACTTCCTCCTTCCTGATCTTGTCCATGTACAGAGTCATACATTCTAAATTTTGTATGAATACAGAGTCAGGTAAGAGATTTCAGGTAATTTGCTGCAGGGCAAAAGGAATGGGATATGAGCTGTGGCCAAGCGAAGCAGAACGACCACTTCAGTAGGCAGCAGAGCCAAGCAGGTCCTTAGCAGAATCCAGGAAGTTGTTGGACTTAGCATGAGTCTGGGGCAGGGCAGATGAAACAAACATCCAGGAGACAGGGTCCAGAGCAGAGCAGAGCAGAGCAGACAGAACTGCAGGGAAATGAGAAATACAGGTTAGTTGCAGGCAATATGCAAAGAGTAAATGAAAACTAGAAAAAAGGCTTGATACACAGACTGACTGAACAGGAGCTACAATCTGGCATGCTGAATGTGGCAGAGCTGAATCTTTGGAGGAGTCTTGATTACAGGATAGAATGCAGCTAGAAAGGCTCTGCTCTAGCTCTGTCACACATGCCTCCACTCAAACACCTCACAGACAGACATGGGTGGAGCAACTGCACAGGTGATCCTAGACAGGGTGAATGTACCTGTACCTCCTGATAAAGGAATAAAGGGAGGTTGATAACCAAGTGTTTACATAATGCTAATATCAATGGCTGAGCAAAAAGATAAATACCTGGGATGTGAACTGGGGCCCTCTGTTGGAGACTATTGATGTATTGGAAACTACCAACTATACTAGCAGTACATACTGATTTGGCCAAAATGTATATAGAATAGAATAGAATAGAATAGAATACCTTTATTAATCCCTCGAAGGGGAAATTTCATTTCATCCCGTCCAAGAAACATAAAAAAGACAGTGACACATAACAGGGGGAGGACAGGAGCGGGAGAACTGTGGGTCGCACGAAAGAGCAGCGCCCCATTTACTTAGATGAGAAAAAGGAAAACAAGGGGTGGATTAAGAAGACAACAACAGAAACAGCAACAGAAATACTGGGAGGACTGGTTCCAACTTGCATTATATTTTCAGTGAGGTGATGCAACAAAATAGATCGGGATGGATCTCCTCTCAATTGTCAGATAGCCATTAACCGTGTGTCGGGCAAGTGTTCATCTTTTGGAAATATGTGATAATACGCATTTATAATTTCTTTTTTAATAGACCTTCCAGCCTGTGACGCCTTTCTTCAAATCCTACCAGTGGCTGGAAAAAGCTGTAATGAAAGACAGCACAGAAGCACTACTCATGGTTGCACAAGAACAGGCCCTCAGTACAATAGAGGATCAATCAATCAATAGAGAATCAATAGAGGCAGTTTTAGTTTTAGTCTACCACACCAGACAGAACCCCAGGTGCAGGCTGTGCAAAGGTGCCCCTGAGACAGTTCAGCACATAGGAGGGTGGAAGATGCTGGTAGGGAAAGCGTACATGAAAGCCACTAACCAAGTGGCAGGCATAGTGTACAGGAACATCTTGACCGAACCAATATCCTGTGGGATTTCCAGATCCACACTGACAAGATGGTGGTGGCTAACCAACCAGACATTGTGTTGTTGATAGAACATGAGAAGCTCCCTCTTCACCCATGACTGAGTGCCAGTGCATGGCTCCAATTCCATCATCAGGTTCACAGACAACACCACGGTGATAGGCCTGATCAACAACAACAACAAGTCAGCCTACAGGGATGAGATTCAGCAGCTGGTGATTTGGTGTGCCGACAACAACCTGACCTTCAACACCAAGAAGACCAAGGAGCTCATCATGGAGTACAGGAAAACCAAAGCCTGCAGTCACACCCCCATTTACATCTCTGAAGACCTCTCCTGCACCCTCAACTCCTCCACCTTGATAAAGAAGGCTCAACAGCGCCTGTACTTCCTGAGGAGACTGAGGAAACTTAACTTGGCTTGTCAAAGCCTTGTCAATTTCTACCGCTGCACCATTGAGAGCATCCTGACGAACTACATCTCAGTATGGTATGGCAGCTGCATAGTCTCCGAGCAGAAGGCCCTGCAATGAGTGGTGAAAACTACCTACTAGTACATCACCGGCGCCCAGCTAACTGCCATCGAGGACCTCCAGCGCAAGTGGTGTTTAAGAAGGGCACACAGCATCAGCCATCTGGTAGGAGGTTCAGGAGCCTCCATTCCCCCACCAGCAGGCACAGGAACAGCTTCTTCCCCACCATTGATTGACACTGACACACCCTCTTACCACCTTGTGCCTCCCCCCTCCAACCCCCCCACCACCCTCCCACTGACATTGTCACGGCCTCTTCTACCCCAAGAGACTACAATAAAGATGAACATTACAACTCAGTCCATGTCATACTGCACATACTGCACACTGCAAATATCAATTTATATTTCATATTTTATATACACTGTATACCTTATCTGTTCACTTATACTTTTTACTTTCACTACACTGCCACTTACTACCTGTTGCATGTCACCTGTTTACATACCGTGTTGCACATGTCGCTTGTTAACATACTGTGTTGCACATGTTTTTGACAGGTTTAACACTCCTCAGTTCTTTTTTTTCTCCTGACCTGAAAGCTTGTTTCAAATAAGTCAAAGCTAACTGTCCATCAGCAAACTTTCATGTTATTCCCTGTCATCAACCTGGCCTCTGTCTGTCTAGGAGGCTGTGCCTGATGATGGTTGAGTGAGAATCACTAGGAGGCTGTTAATTAGCAGCAGTTAATGGTTACTTTAACAAGTTATAATTAGTTGAGGCATAGCAGCCGGAGGGCATCAGAAACATACTCAGAAAATATTTTCTCCATAAAATATGATCCATTTTCAAGCAAATCAGTGAATAAAGTTACAAAGTTTTGTCCATGAGGCCGGGCCCCTGGAAATACTTCACTGCCTCAGCATCCTCCTCTTTGTACATCCATGGTCCATTTCACTGGACACAAAGTAAGTACATACCCCATGAGTACAGTATGAGCCATTTGTATTCATTAAAAACCATCAGCTATGAGTCATTTTCAAGGAAAACTCAGCTCAACCTTTCAAGATGGAGCAATTAATTTTTTCTGTCAGGAGATCAAAATCAAGTTATCTCACTGGCAAAAGGTTGGAATAAACATCTTTTTGTGTTGTTGCTAGATTGGAAAAGTTACACTTATCAAACAATTATATTCTTCATTTTCATTTATTTTTGAATATTTCTAGTGATGAAACTTCTAAATCTTTCTGAAAGTCATTGACGGCTAAACCTGACAAAGTGATGTAAATCAATTTTTCTAACTATCAGAAGAACTTACTCACTTTTTATCCTTCATACTCATCTAATTTTGAATGTCTCTTAAGTAGAAACTTGCTTTACATCCTTCGGGAAGTGAATGACATCTTAATCTAAAAAACGTTTATCTCACTGTCAGAAAGTCAAAATCAGTTTATCTTACTTGCAGGCGGTTGAATTGAACATACATATTTTAACTAAATGGGCAAAGTAATTCAAACTAAACCATGTTATCCTTCATATTCATCCAATCTTGAATATTTCCTAGGTAGAAACTTGCATGTAACATGTTCTAGAAGTTAAAGACAATGCAAAACTAAGTGAGTGATTCACCTTGTCTCACTGTGAGAAGGTCAAAATCAGTCTCCAGTTGTCAGAAGTTCAAATATTAAGTTAGTCACACTCACTCTCTCTCCAGTGAGTTTCAACAGTGAACCTTTTCAAAGTTGAGTAGCCTGCTGCCGACTTGTTTTGCTGCCAAATCACGTGCATCAACAAGAGAAAGGAGGGGGAGTAACAGAGTTAGCATTGAATATCATTTCTGTAAGTACCAGTTACTGTTTTTTCTTTATTCACAACAACTACTAACTGTATCTTTTTTGGTTTGGTTTTGTTTCACAGAGGCAGCCGAATGACTTTCAGTGGCACTGAACTTGTGTAGCGTTATTTGTAACACTGCAAATCTAAGAGGATAAGAGTTTTGCTTTGTTCCAAGTTAAAGTTGGCACTGGGTTGATTAAGGTTTGGTCAGCTGTTTATGTGGGGCGTGAACCTGTGAAAAGTGTAGCACTAACACTAAATATATTTCGATCTAAAATCGATTCCATGTTTAAGGCCTAGCCTTAAATGTATTATCTTCCATACCCGCGTATCCCTTTCGGGGTTGCGGGGGGCTGGAGCCTATCCCAGCTGGCAATGGGCAAGAGGCGGGGTACACCCCGAACCGGTCGCCAGCCGTTTGCAGGGCTAAATGTATTATTATTATCGTTTAAGTATAAAGTTAGTTAATTGAGCTGCAGCTGAAAAGAATATTCTGTGCCCAGGTGCTCAGACTTGTTATGCTGCTAGAACATATGTGTCTACCACAAGAGAAAGGGAGAGAAACAGAGTTTTTTTTTAAATCGCATCTCATTACTGTAAGTAACTATTTTTGCTTTGTTTTATTCACAACTATTAACTGTATCAGCACACAGTGCAAGAAAGTTTTTTTTTTTTACACAGCACTACTAGTTATGTTTGGAGTGAGCGTAAAGTTGATTATGAGCCACAACTAAAAAGAATATTCTGTGTCCAGGTACAATCTGCATATAGGCCTGCCTGCTGGGAAGTGCAGCACCACATGGAAACCCTGTTGGAAAAGCTAGTTAGCTTACTTATTTTTATCACATTACTTCATATAACTGTACATAACTGAGGAATGTTCAACATGAGCTGAGGGAGAAGCTGAAGCAGAGCAGAGATGCCTGCAGGAGGAAGCTCGAGGCCACACTCCAGCAGAACAAAGTGAAGGATGTGTGGAGAGGAATGAGGGAGATCACATGGCTCAAGGCAAGAGACAGACCAGCAGCCGGCAGCCTTGAGAGGGCCGATGAGCTAAACCACTTTTTCACAGCCAGGAGTGGCCCTACATTTCCCCGCCCCTTCACACCTCCCCACTATCCACAACCCCCCGCTGCCCAAACTTTCTCCCTCCAACCCTCAACCCTCCCCAGTGATCCCTCCCCTCCCTCCCTTGGACTCAACTCCCAATTCCCACACCATCCCCCACAGCACCCCCTCCACTAGCACCATCCCCTGCCTGACTGCTGGCCAGGTAAGAAGACAGCTGAAGATGCTGCACCTGGGCAAGGCTGCTGGCCCTGATGACATTAGTTCCAGAGTCCTGAGGACTTGTGCCAGCCAGCTGTCCGTGATCCTGGGTCATCCCTTCAACCTGAGCCTGAGCCTGCAGAGAGTGCTGTGGAAGACATCCTACGTGGTTCTTGTTCCAAAGAAGAAATCTCCATCTGGCCCAAAGGACGACCGACCTGTTGCCCTTACATCACTCAGGATGAAGGTGCTGGAGAGGCTGGTACAGGCCCACCTCCGACCGCAGGTGAAATCATCACTGGACCCTCTACAGTTCACCTGCCAGGAGATGGGAATAGGCTCACACCTGGTATTCTGGATTATAGACTATCTGACAGGCAGACCACAGTATGTGAGACTGGGGGACTGCAGGTCTGACACCATGGCTTGCAGCACAGGAGCACCGCAGGGGACCGTGCTCTCTCCACTCCTGTTCACTCTGTACACATCGGACTTCCCATACAACTCAGAGTCCTGTCACGTGCAAAAGTTCGCAGACAACACTGCTATCGTGAGCTGTATCAGGAGTGGACAGGAGGAGGAGTACAGGACAAGGATCCAGGACTTTGACTCAAACCACCTGCACCTCAACACCACCAAGACCAGGGAGATGGTCAAGTCAAGTCACAATTTATTTCTAAAGCACATTTAAAAATGACCTCAGTCGACCAAAGTGCTGTACAGTAGTAAAATCACAATATATCATAAAAACTATAATAAATAAAACGATACAAGGTATAATAAGAAGTCAATCTAGTGAGAAGTAGTTTTGAGGAAAAATGGGGACGCAAATGTAGTGTTAATTTCTTGAATGAATGACTAAGCGAGTCTAAAGAAAATTGAGATTGTTATAGCCTATGACACCAACTCTTGAGTCAAAGCAGCATGGAAAATGCCTACTTCTGTGCCAGCGGCGCTCCGATGGTGGACTGTCCCGAACTGCCACGAAGGAAGGGGGCCCCGGACTGTCAGCTCCGATCTGCGCTGCGGTCCAACGGGGGGAACCAGTCGAAACACAGTGAAGAGCCAGTGTTGGACAGGGATGCTTCAGGGGCTGGAAGGCCTTCAGCGTCGGCAACAGATGAGGAGCGGCTCTTTCGATGGCTATTTGACCCAGACAGATGGGTTAAGGCTGGCTGCAGAACTTCGGTCCAAAGAGGTTGACGGCCGTATGGCAAAACTTCTCGGTTAATAATAAAGTTACTTTTGATGGCAATCTTTCGATGTCAAAAATGTCTACAAAAATATTCTTACGTGATTGTCTTCATGGTTAAAGAAAAGAAGAGTTCAGTTTTAACTTTGAAAAAGTTATGTGGTTTAATGTGGTGAGTAAAAGTAGACAAAAGATTAAAATAACACGCCAATAGACAGGCAAAAGACAACTGACGATCAAAAATTGAAAAAAATTGTTACAAAACTTAAGAAAAACTAAAATGGCAAAGAACCGGCATGAGTAAAGAACAAGTAAAGAGTGTGCCCGGAACAACAAAGTGAGTAACAAAGAAGAGACAAAGAAGTGAAAGAGAAGTGAATGCTTGCTTCATACTGTGGGCGTATACCCTCTGGTGCTCCGGGGTGTGTCTGTGACGAACAGACCTTCGCGCATTTGGCCAGGGTAGGACGAGATATTTGATTACAATACTATATGTATGTCTGTACATGCTTCAATAATCTAAACAGTTGCACAACAATGGCACCCTGGGAATTTCACCCAGGGAATTATGGACACACAGGAAAGAAAGAAAAGAGCAAGCTTCATCAAGCATCCGTGGCAAGATGTCTGGTCAAAACAGAGCAGCAGAGAAACGTCTTGCAGAGACAAGCAGCAGAGAAGCCTCTCGTAGAGCCAAGGCAGCAGAGGAGCTTCTCGTGGAGAAAAACAGCAGCCACCCAAGTCAGCAGATTTCCAGTCAGTTGATTATAGCGGCCCGATCGCAGTTTTACCTAACCAAAAATAATGTTAGCGTTTCTAAAATGAACTGAGAATGATGCGTTTACATGCTAAAGTTAAACAAGTTAAATACACACATACATACCTTTTGACTAAGGCACACACATGCACACACACACAAGGGAGGACACGAGAGGGCTGCAGACAGTCACCAGGGCTCTTACCTATGACCACACTAGCATTAGCCACATCATAGCAAACACCATAACGCCAAGAGAGAGGGAACACTTACTACACGAATGCCACACACAGGAGTACATACAGGCAGCATGAAGTGGTGCACAAGCAGTCACTATAAAATACAACAAATACCGTCAGCATGAAACAATGTAACCTGCCAGCCAGGAAGGAGAAGCAGTGAGCAGCCACACCTGTCGAGGGCAGACCCGGAAGTGACACATCAGGTGGAGCACAAAGAGGGAGAACCTGGGGGGAGGGCTGTTGCTTTTATACCCGAATGATTTACAGGGGAACGCTGTGATTTCATCCTATAGAGAGAAAACATTAACTAATGATTGCGTGCGATGGACTCATCTGCTTCTTACTATGGTCAATAACATGGTCTAAATGATCAATTTTCAATCACATTTCAACATTGTTCACAACGCATATGTCGACACCGATATACATCAGACACATTTTGTTGATTAATGACAACATTCTTCAACTAATACCAACACATATGATAACTAATAATATAACTAACTAATAGAACAGAGAAACAAGGAAAGACAGATTATATTTGGTGAATTAAGCACTATTAATCATAATTGTCTCATGTCAAGTATCTAAAACCTCACCACTACTAGTCTCTAGATGGCAGTATGGTTCCATGGTAGAAGCCCGGACAAAAATGCTCATGTCAGTTAAGATCATAGTTTTGTTACATCATAGTTTTACAAACTAGAAACATGGAAAAAACATTGATACCATACAAATTATGAGTTTAGTGTTGTGGGAACATCCAACGTTGAATCACACATATCGTTTGCATCATCCTGATGTGGTAGAAAGTAAGCACACAGACACACAAAACAGTTTGCTACAGGAATGTCTGATTTACAACTTGTCAATACTATCTGATTCTTGAGGTCTTTTAAGACCTGGTGATTGTCCGTTCAAACGGTTTTAATGCCTTCATCTAGCTTGGAGCAGGAAGAAACAATTAGCATCTCCATGAAAACAGTTTAAGGTAACCCTTTGTAGTTGAAATGTACTTCCACCCCCAGCTCTCCTGAAGGAATGCGAGAGAGAAAGGTTAGATAGAGGCCTCTTGTTCTGCTACATATTTCACTCTTGCTGAATTGAATAAATATATTGAAGAGTTCCCATGGAAATGGGAAAGATAAAACGGATGCACCGCAACCAGTTCCACTGAATTTTGCTGCAAGATAGTTGCCCATGAAAATTGGGCTTTGCTTCGCTTTCTTCCTCTAATGGAAGGAACACCTGAGACAAAACCAACATGGCTGGTCCTTCTGGACCTTAAGGACATAGTTGAACTTGTTCTTTCATTTGTTCATATGGAATCAACTATTTGTTTTCTTGACAGCAAGATTGCTGAGCATCGGCACAGATTCAGGAGAGGCTTCTTCAAAGCATCATTTTCTTGAGCACTACCGAAAGCTGATAAAAGCTTTTGGTCCACTTCTGTCTTTGTCCTTTGAAACTAAACATGGCTTTTTTAAGCGTGTGGTCAGCCATACCCACAGTTTCCAAAACATTCTGTTATCTCTCAGTGAAGCATCAGTTAATGGTTGCATACCGTCTACATGGCAGTGAAATTGTCCAACCTTCTTTACAGGTAACAAAACTATCAATGGTGGATGTGACTGTGCTGAGGGAAGACATTAAGAAAGCACTGGAAACAAAATTCCCCAGTGAGTCATTTGTCCAGATGGCTAACACAGTGTGTTCCAGTGGTACCAGTTATTCTACTGAAATGATTTTGGCACATGGTTCAACAGGTGGTCTATCAGATTTTGTAGAGCTGATTCTGATAGTTGTTGTACATGGGATGGTTGGCTTCATTGTGAAATGCTAAAGTACAGGGTATAATGAACATCTTAGAAGCTATGAGCTTGAAAACACAAGAAGTGTTACAGTTATTGAGGCAAGTGAGTTGTCTGACATCTTCCCAATGGCAGCGTACACAGCGTTACATTTATTTACCATAGAGGGCAATGTCATTACACTTTAATGAGTCCTGATGTGCCTCACCCTAACCCTTACCATGATCTTCACTGCAAAGAAGAGATGTAGAGATGCAAAAAAGTAATCAGCATAGTAGTTGTAAACATGAGCACCACATAACTCTGAGATGGTGAGACGTTGTCATAGCTGGGATTCTTTTTGTGAAATTACGACATTACTTTAAGATACAGGATATTTTTGAGTTTTGTAGTTTTACTTTAGTTACATTATGCTTGAGTGAAAAATATTAATGAACAGAAAAAATACTGTCGTCCTCTTGTCATTTGCCAGGTAAGTAGTGTCTGAAACATTGTTGTCCAACTATAAGCTAATATATAAATGAGCTCTTTGTTTTGCAAGAGGATCTGTTTAGAGCACTTTTGGGCAAAATGTGTTGACAGAAACTTAATACTACAGAAAATATGTCAGTGTGATATGAAAGCTAATTTCTTGGCAAAGTAATCGGCAGCACTGAACCGTTCTGAATGCTAGTTCATATAGCAAAGATGATGAAAAGGGAAATGAATAGAAAAGCATTGCGTAAATCCCTATTTTATTCTTAGTTATTATTCGTTTTTTCTATTGTTTCTATTGCCTTTGAAGATTGAATAGTTTCAAGAGCTTATGTTTTGGGTAATAGACCCTTTTGACGGCAGACATTTTGACTTCAAAGCAGGAAAAGCACAGGTGGGATTAACAACATTAATGATGGCTGAATTCCATTTAGGTGAGCCAGTTCCAGGGCTCTGCTATTGTGCATGCTCACTAACACCTCTTACTGGTACACTTGATGGAATGGAGCCATAGTTTTATTTACATCTGAGCTTTTCTGCTTTGACAAGTCAAAATGTCTGCTGTGAAAAGGGTGTATTGTATTAGTATTCTCTTGTGGTTTTTCAATGATTAGGGGGCGTGAAAGGATGTATTCTGGTTTAACTCAAACTGAAGTAATGTCTTTTCTCTAACAGATGCCCTAATGTCTCATCGGGCCAAATTATGGATCATACTTCAGGACCACAACATTCGTAAACTGAAGGAATATTTTTCTCTTGCCTCAACAAATGACAGCAAGGACAAGGACACAATCAAAGTGGTTCACGTTGTTGAACCTCCTACATTCACTCTGACTTTAAATGATGTGGACAGCTCCTTCAAAAGTGCATCAGCGATGTCTGTCCATACTTCTTGTTAAGCGACTATCCAAAGGATCAAAAAATATATAGTCGCAGAGAAGCTAAGAAAGGGAAGAAACTTTTACCTGCCGGACGCACTGGTTGATGATAAGTCATGGCTGCAAAAAACGTGTTACGTTTACAGGATATATTTATTGCAGATGAAACACAACAATGGAACGATTTCATGATTTTAGACATTTCCATGCATCTTGTGTGAGTATGAAAAGCAAAGCGTAGCAAAGCGGTCAGCAAAGTAGGATGTTCCCCCCTCATCCTCTCAGTTCATTCAAACCACGCCAGGTGAAGAACAGCTGATATCACTACTGCTGACGTACCACCAACACCACGTGACGCATATCCCCGTATGTGACTAATAATAGATTCATAAAATCATACACCCATATAAATACCACAAAAACTACAAATGGCATTAGCCAGCACCTACACTTCTAACAGCAGTAGCTCATTTGGATCGCAGGATACACTGATTCTTTCATCACCTGAACATGTGACTCAGTGTTCGCAGCTCTGGCCTACTGAATTTCCAATACCTACCTTGCCTATGACACAGAGCTTGTGCTTGCCTCAGGAAATGAATCTCTCAAGAAGGATGGAATTCAGCTTAGCTTTATCACAATCCTTCCAGGCATTCTCAAGAAACTGGCTGAAAGCATCTTTCAGTATTTTGCCCACAACCAATCAGAGCCAGAGGAGTGTCTGAGGGGGTGTCTGACATCTGTCAATCAATACTCACACACGCTGCGAACTGCTCCCTCCCTCTGCTCATGCTGCCGGCTGCCGCTCAGTTGAACAGCTCTGTGAGCGGCGTCAGAAGGTTAGTGAAAGCTATGGAGGAGCAACAGCCACCTGCAAAGGAGAAACTGCTCATACCGCTGCTGCCAACAACAGTATATACAGCTAAGACAACAAAAAAGAAGATGACCAGGGAAGACACAGCGCTGCCATGGAGAGTAACTTGGACTATGCGTAATGGAATACGTGCGTAATGAAAGACTATTATGGCTTCCTCCCTTGTCTCTTATAATGCGCGTGGTTTGCGTGTGGGACAAAGTGAAGGGGACAGAGCACGCCGTATTGTTGTGGGCAAGATCCTGGGAGGGTGTGATGTCTTGTGTATCCAAGAGACTTTTTTGGCCAAACAGGACCTTGAAAGACTCAATAGTATAGACAAGGACTTTCATGGGGCTAGAGAGTCAACTGATCTAAATGCTAAACATGTTAAAGGCAGAATACCGGGAGGGGTTGCCATTTTGTGGCATAGGAGATATGACAATATGGTGAGCGTGCTGAGACTGGGGGTTGACGGGGCTATTGGCCTTGAAATCCATTATAGTGACTGCAAGTTTGTTATTTTGAGTGTATATACTCCATATGAGTGTGCACAAAACGAGGATGAGTATATAAATAGACTTGCGACTATTATGACATTTATTCAGGACATTGATTGCACATGCATCTTCATAGTTGGGACATGAATGCCGATATTGCTGATGATAAATCACTGTTTGCCAAACATTTAAAACAATTCTGTGTTGAAAATTGCCTTAGATTATCCAGTCAAGACCTCTTGCCTAAAGAAAGCTATACCTATGTAAGCGATGCTTGACATACAACATCTTGGCTAGACCATTGCATATGTACAGCTGATGCACATGCCTTGATTGATAAAATGCAGATTAGATATGACTTAGCCACATCTGATCATATGCCATTTACACTCAAATGTAACTTGGGCAATATTCCTAAATTAATTCCTGTGGAAGTGTCTGTTCATAGTGAAAACTGGACTGGTCTAATTCAGCCAGTGAGGATATCTATTAAATCACGTAGGCCAATGTGTAAACGCAGAACAGGCACTCACAGTGGTAAACCTGGGTGGAATAGATATATGGACAAAGCCCATGCTGAGGCTTGTAGTGCATTTCAAGTTTGAACTGAGAGCGGTAAACACAGAAGTGGGCCATTCTTTGAGAACAAAAAACATGCTAACGCTAGATTTAAATATGCTTTGAGGTATATTAAAAGGAATGAGAATCGCTTAAGATCAGAATCACTGGCATGCAAACTGCAAAACAACACATAATGATTTCTAGAAAGAGATTAGAAAGTTAAACAACTGAAGAACTTCTCTGCCTATGAATATTGATAGGATAACTGGTTCTCGTAATATTTGCCAGCTTTGGTGGAATGATTAGTATGAATTGTTTAGTTGTATAAAGAGTAACTTGACTACTGCAGATGCCTCAGAATATGATGAGGAAGTGATAGTGACGCTGCAAGAGGTTTTTGAGGCAGTTGCCAAACTGAAGCATAATAAGTCATGTGGAATAGATAAAGTAACGTCAGAACATCTCAAATTTGCAAGCAAAAAATTGTATCCCCTGTTGGCTATATGTTTTACTGGGTTTATGGTACGTGGTACTCTGCCTAAGTCACTATTGTCAGTTTTACTTGTCCCTGTGATTAAAAATAAAGCAGGTAAACTAGGCAGCATGGACAACTATTGTCCCATAGCTTTGGCAAGCACAGTCTCAAAAGTGCTGGAAAGAGTCATCCTGAACAGACTAGAACCCTATCTTTATACAGCTACCAACCAGTTTGGTTTTAAACTCAAGCATGGTACTGATACATGTATTTTTGCCTTGAAGGAAGGCAGATAAATATCATAGCCAGGGCTCAACTATGTTTTTGTGTTTCCTTGATGCTTCTAAAGCATTTGATAGAATTAATCATGACAAATTGTTCAGAAAACTGTCTAATAGAGGTGTTCCTGGGTATCTCATTAGAATTCTCATATTCCGGTACACACAGCAGACAATGCAGGTGAAATGGGGTGAGTCAGTGTTGGATTTCTTCAGGGTCAGCAATGGGGTCCGGCAGGGTGGGATACTATCCCCCCTGCTGTTTAATATCTACATGGACGATCTTTCTGTACAGCTTAATAACTGCAAAACAGGATGTGCTGTTGGAGGCTCTGTGACTAATCACCTCGTGTATGCAGATGACCTGGTTGTGTTCTGTCTGTACATTACAGGACTTCAACAACTTCTGAATATCTGTTCTCAATATGGCTTTGAAAATGATATTAAATATAACACAATGAAAAGCTATATTATGATTGTGAGAACGAAGGACACTAAGAAACTAACATTTCCTGAGTTCACTCTGTGTGGCAGTTCTCTTAATGTCACTGATGAGGTGAAGTACCTGGGTCACTATATCTGCAGTGACCTCACTGATGACAGGGACATGCACAGGCAGCTGTGTAATTGCATGGGCAATCGAACATGTTGGTCAGGAAGTTTAATATGTGCTCTGTGAATGTCAAAGATACCTTGTTTCAGTCATTCTGCTCTCCTTTGTACACTGAACAACTGTGGCGTAGTTACAAATAGTCCAGCCTGCAGAGGCTCACAGTTGCATATAATGACTCTATGAGACTGCTGTTAAAGATGCCCAGACACTGTAGTGCCAGTCAAATGTTTGCTGACTGTGGGGTTCGTGCTTGTCCTGCTGCACTTCGGCATTATTGTTATAAATTCATGTGTAGACTTATTAGCTCATTTAATGCTATTATACAGACTCTGGTTTGTCCTGAGATCAGCCTGGTGAGATTCATGTCAAAACTGTGGAATCATTGGCGCTCATGCCTTTACAAAATAGGTGGTTGAGAACTATTTTATATCTTTGTATACTGTAAATATAACTGTAATTATTTGCAGTACTCCTTCTATACATTTTTTTTTTAACTCAACTATGGATCATGTGTCTGCACTTGTGTCCTTAATAAAGATTGAATGAATGAATGTTCTATTTCTTTTGAATGTTGAACCTGAAACTTTTCCTGAGATCTCAGAAGGGTTTATCTGGCCTGTTTTCAGTTATTGGTAAATGTGATATTGAAACTGTTGCTACCAGTTCATTACTTATTCCAGATACTATTGACAGGTAGCTGGTAACTGGTCATACCTTTCTTGCATTATTGTCATTTATTTTCACATGCTTAAAGTCAAGTTCACATAATGTGATACCCTGATCTTAGAGTGTCTTGTTGACAACAATACATTCCTGTTTTTTTCAGAACCAGTTCGTTGTTGTGTGTTTCTTGGGGTGGATGTTCTGTTTATTTAAACAGGCAGACAAATAGATTCCAGCCAATCTCCTCATTGAATCTAGATTAGAAGTTGAACCCCTGTTTTCTGCTTTTCTACTTAAAACCTTTGAAGTAACAGGTGTAGGGGGTTACATGTTCATCTCAAAAAGATTTATATCTGCTCATTTGTTGATCAGCAATGTTGACTTTTCACAATTTTATCTAACTTTGGTGTTCTATATGCCTGCTCTTTATGAACTTACAATAATGTTAACCCCCAGCTGACGTGTGAGGAGGATATTACCTGAGTTAGATGTGTTTGTTTTTAATTTTAATATAGACAAACAAATTATGTACTGTATATTCTCTTGCAGATATCAGGCAGGTTCTTTGGCGACAATGTCAACACCAATCAAACGTTCTACACACATCCTATGCCCACACTTTCCAGCATTGTTGGCGAGGTACTCTCTGATAGGTAAGAAAATGATTTTCCAATTGGATTCATGCTTTATAATTAGGTGTTTGACTCTGATCATGATCATTGATTCTTTCTACAAACATAAGGAGAACTAAAAAATTGAGGCATGTGTGTAACATTACACAGGATCTAAAGTAGATGATTTAGATTTAGTCTGAGCACTACTTCATTGTTTTGTTACCAGGAAAAAACAGATTGTGGTCTGACATCTATTATTTGATTTTCTGCAGAGATGATGATTTTGCTGGGGAGGGTCTTGGTGTCAGTGAGGCTGAGGACTATGCCATTCAAGTTTTGGAAACAAGGTACGCTAGTTATCAATAGTAAAGATTCTCAATTCAGGCAGATAACAATACCTTGTGTATGTAGTAGTATGATATGTGTAGTATAATTTTTTCCAACAAATATGTGAAGAATTGAGTAAAACACTGTAGCCAATGGTAGATGATAGTAGCAAATATTGTAGTAGAAGTTTAATAGTTCATTTGCTTAAAAGTACAGGAGAAATATAGAAATGGAGAAGCACATAAAAGGTCAAGATGGTGATACTGTGCAGGGATGATACTGTACAGCAGAGATCATGAGGGCAGGGCGCCTGTATCATGGATCTTTGGGGTTTTCCATGGCCTTGCAGGTGTCTTTGCAACTGTCTTAGCCAGTCTTAGCCAGTTTTAGCCGGTGTTGTTTGTGACCTTACATAACCCTGTGTGTCCTTATATAACCTTACTGTATTCAATCCATGTTTGAATGTCTGTTATAATCATGAAAGATTGAATGGTCTTATAATCACACTATGATTTACTATGCTTTAATGAATGCTGGTTTGGGATGATTCAATATACTTTACTATGTTTTAATATATTCTCAAAGTGCACTTAAAGATAATGTGATTGTGTGACATGCTTTATACTTTATATGCAACTATGGCAATAAATTGTAATTTGGTAATGTTTTTAAAAAATAGAGCCCATGACAATCAGAAGCTAATGGTGTAATTTCAAAAGAACAGAAAGAAAATAAAAAAGAGCATCCTCAAGATGCACTTTTAATGTGTCAGTACAGGTCTGAGAAAGATAGGGAAAGCCCAGGCTGAACAGCGGACAAAAGATAACGTAATGGTGTAAAAAATAGAAGAATCTTAGAAAAAAGAGAAGATGCCCCAAGGGCGGGGTAGACCTTGAGCTGAACTGTATAAACCATTGTAAGTTGGAACTTCTTCAGAATTGCACTCTGTGTGTTTCTGGATGTTTTTCCCCTTTGTTGCCGGCAATAAAGTATTTTTGCTTCTCGGACCCTGACTCCTGCAGCTCCTTTTTGAGCACTTTTCTCGGACAGCTGAATTTGACTTTTTCTGGCCTGTTGTGGATTGTACATTCGGCCTTCACATTCCACGACGTATGCTGCTGTGGCTGAATACAGGTGGGTCTGCTGCTCTGTACTTCACCTGGCGCATTAGCCTATCAGTGCAGAGGGCGAGGGTATAAAAAGGAGATTGAGTCCCTCCCTCACTCACTTCCTGGCTCGAAGGCCCTTTTGCTTCCCGGCCTTCCACTTCCTCCTCTGTTCTCTCTATGCGGATAGGTACGCAGCTGCATTACCAATGGGTTAACTTTAGCTCTCATTAGTCTATTAAACGATTCGACATTGTGTTTTAGTGGCCCATCGTGGCTAAAGGGGATGGCAGCGATCTTGTTTGTTTGCCATAAGCACTAAAAGGCAAGGTACGGATACATTAGTCCACACACAGTCCTAGCTGCTGGCTGGGCAACTAACGCTGAAGCCCGATGCTGCGAAATAAGCTGGGCCAGAGTACCAGGGGCCAAGCAACCACTCAAAGTCAGTCCCAGCATAAAGTGGTAGCAGCGACAGCAAGCAAAGCAGGCAGTGGCAAGCGAAGCAGAAGCAGCATGCACAGAAGTTACAGACAATGAGGGTCAGCGAAGCAGCAGTGTTCCTGCACTTATCTTAGTGTCCACAGTCCATCCACTGGTGTCTGTGGTGCGCCGGTGATGCCTTAGGATCCCTAACCCTAACCCTAACCCTGATGTATCCGTACCTTGCCTTTTAGTGCTTATGGCAAACAAACAAGATCGCTGCCATCCCCTTTAGCCACGATGGACCACTAAAACACAAAGTCGAATCGTTTAATAGACTAATGAGAGCTAAAGATAACCCGCCAGTAATGCAGCCGCGTACCTACCTGCATAGAGGGAACAGAGGAGGAAGTGGAAGGCCGGGAAGCGGAAGGGCCAGGAAGTGAGAGGGTGAGGGAGGGACACAGTCTCCTTTTTATACCCTCGTCCTCTGCACTAATGCGCCAGGTGAAGTACAGAGCAGCAGACCCACCTGTATTCAGCCACAGCAGCATATCATACTGCTACAATCCCCCCCCCTCCCTTTCCATCGTCGATGCGCTGGAATGATGTAAAAGTTAGTGCCAGGGTCTAAAGAAAGCAGACACAGCATTTGACTGGGCAGGTAGAGGCCTCGCATGGGCCATTTCGTTGACAGGCCTGGGAAGATTATGGGGGTTTGAACCAGTGGATCGGGCTGTCCGCCGCGTGGCAGCTTCGTTGCTCCTCGAGGGAGAGACTGCGAAAGGGGCAGAATGAGTGGAGGGTAGGGGTACTGCCGCCTCAGCAGAAGAGGCCAACGCCGGCTGTGCGGTATGTTGCACAGCAGTCACACTGCTCTCTGGAGGGGAGACAGCTGAGGGTGTGGAGTGGAAAAGGGGCAAAGGTACTGTTGCAGCGGCAGGTGGTGCCACTGCAGGTGCGGTTTGGGCTTCTCTCGCCACTTGACCAGCTGGTGGAGCAGGGGTCTCCTTTATCAAGGCCAATCCTTGCCCGAAGATTTGTCTTGTGCTACAAGCTGGTCAGGTGGGGTGGAAGAGGAAGCAGGAATGCTGCCTGGAGAAGCAATCCCAACAACAACAACAACAACAGCCTTAAGCAGTGTTTGGTACGATCAAGATGGCGCCGCGGACGGCTGCCTCGGTGTGTTGGTGCGCGTTGTTTTGTTTTGTTTTGTGTTTTAACTCTGTTTTTTGTGACGGTACCCGGAGCTCTTTCACCAGAGAAGAGCTCATGAACATCAGGGGAGCAACACCAGAGGATTTATTTCCTAAATTTCTGCTCCCAACAGTGGAAATTTTGGACATACTGGTCAAAGGTGTGCTCACCCTTGCTCACGCAGTGAAACGCCGGAGGAGAGGAAAACGAGCCGGCGCGCTCGTGCGCCTTCGCCAGCGCGGACTACGCACAGCGTTACCGGGAATATTTCTCTCTAACGTGCGTTCACTGCCCAACAAACTGGAGGAATTACAACTGCTGTTGGGTAAAAACAGGGACTTTTCTTCATCTGCGGTTTTGTGCTTCATCGAGACGTGGCTCTGTGGATTAATACCGGACTCTGCGCTGCAGCTGGCTGGCTTCCAACTCCACCGCGCGGACAGAGACACGGAACTTTCCGGCAAAACTAAAGGTGGAGGAATCTGTTTCTACATCAACAGTGGTTGGTGCAAGGACGTGACAGTGATCCAGCAGCACTGTTCTCCTGACCTGGAATCTTTCACCATTAACTGTAAGCCTTTTTATTCACCCCGTGAGTTCGCTTCATTCATTCTGGTCGGCGTTTACATCCTTCCGCAAGCCAACGTGCAGGACGCACAGCGTATGCTCGCGGACCAGATACTGTGTGTGGAGCGGACCAACCCGGACTCCTTAGTTATTGTCCTTGGCGACTTTAACAAAGGTAACCTCACCCACGAACTCCCTAAATACAGACAGTTTATCAAATGCCCGACCAGAGAGGAGAACATTCTGGATCACTGTTACACCACCGTCAGGGATGCTTATCACGCCGTCCCCCGTGCTGCACTGGGCCACTCTGACCACGTCATGGTGCACCTGATTCCTGCGTACAGGCAGAAACTAAAGCTCTGCAAACCTGTAGTGAGGACATCAAGGAAGTGGACCAGCGAGGCTGTGGAGGATCTCCAGGCGTGTTTGGACTCTACTGACTGGGATGTGTTCAGGACTGCTACCAACAGTCTGGATGAGTACACGGAGACTGTGACGTCCTACATCAGCTTCTGTGAGGACTGCTGTGTTCCATCACGCACCAGGGTGAGTTACAACAATGACAAACCCTGGTTCACAGCCCAACTCAGGCAGCTAAGGTTGGCAAAGGAAGAGACCTTCAGGAGTGGGGACAAAGACAGATACAAAGAGTCGAAGTACAAGTTTAGCAAGGCGGTGAAAGAGGCTAAACGGCTGTACTCTGAGAAGCTCCAACACCAATTCTCAGCTAACGACTCTGCGTCTGTCTGGAAAGGGCTCAGGCAGATCACTAACTTCAAGCCTAAAGCCCCCCACTCCATCAACGATCGACGCCTAGCCAACGACCTGAACCAGTTCTACTGCCGCTTTAAAAGACAAAGGGACAGTCCAGCAACCATCCCCCACGACACCTCTGAACAGCTCCAGCTCCAGTCACCTCCACCAATGCCCACCTTAAAGGCCCCCCCCTCCCCCTCCCCACCCACCTCAGTGACGACTCTTTCCATCCATGAAAGGGATGTCAACAGACTCTTCAGGAGACAGAACCCCCGGAAAGCAGCTGGACCGGATTCTATCTCCCCATCTGCCTTGAAGCACTGCGCTGATCAGCTGTCCCCAGTGTTCACAGACATTTTTAACACCTCACTGGAGACATGTCACGTGCCAGCCTGCTTCAAGTCTTCAACCATCATCCCTGTTCCCAAGAAGCCAAGGACCACAGGACTTAATGACTTCAGACCCGTCGCCCTGACCTCTGTGGTCATGAAGTCCTTTGAGCGCCTTGTGCTCTCACACATCAGAGACATCACTGACCCTCTCCTGGACCCCCTGCAGTTTGCCTACAGAGCCAACAGGTCTGTAGACGATGCAGTCAACTTGGCCCTCCACTTCATCCTCCAGCACCTGGACTCCGCAGGAACCTACGCTAGGATCCTGTTTGTGGATTTCAGTTCTGCCTTCAACACCATCGTCCCAACTCTGCTTCAGGAGAAGCTCTCCCAGCTGAGCGTGCCTGACTCCACCTGCAGGTGGATCACAGACTTCCTGTCTGACAGGAAACAGTGCGTGAAGCTGGGGAAACACCTCTCCGACGCTAAGACCATCAGCACCGGATCCCCCCAGGGCTGTGTTCTTTCTCCTCTGCTCTTCTCCCTGTACATGAACAGCTGCACCTCCAGTCACCAGTCTGTCAAGCTCCTGAAGTTTGCGGACGACACCACCCTCATCGGACTCATCTCTGATGGCGACGAGTCCGCCTACAGGTGGGAGGTTGACCATCTGGTGACCTGGTGCAATCAGAACAACCTGGAGCTAAATGCTCTAAAGACAGTGGAGATGGTTGTGGACTACAGGAAGAACTCAGCCTCACCAGCCCCCATCACCCTCTGTGACTCCACTATTGACACTGTGGAGTCTTTCCGCTTCCTGGGAACTATCATCTCCCAGGACCTCAAGTGGGAGCCGAACATCAGCTCCCTCATCAGGAAAGCACAGCAGAGGATGTACTTCCTACGGCAGCTGAAGAAATTCAGCCTGCCAAAGACAATGATGGTGCACTTCTACACAGCCATCATCGAGTCCATCCTCACCTCCTCCATCACCATCTGGTACGCTGCTGCCACCGCCAAGGACAAGGGCAGACTGCAGCGTGTCATTCGGTCTGCAGAGAAGGTGATTGGCTGCAATCTACCATCTCTTCAGGACCTGTACGCCTCCAGGACCCTGAGGCGTGCAGAAAAGATTGTGGCTGATCCCTCTCACCCCGGACACAAACTCTTTGAGCCACTCCCCTCTGGCAGGAGGCTGCGGTCCATCAGGACCAAAACCTCACGCCACAAGAACAGTTTTTTCCCGTCTGCTGTCAGCCTTACCAACAAGGCCCGGAACCCCCCCGACACTCTTCACATTCCACCTCGGACTCATTCTGTCACATTGAGTGATATAAATATAACTCTATGCGTTACATTAACGCTCAACTTGGACTTCTTTCTGAAAAACAGAACTGTGTTTCTAACAATAACAGACTTGTGTATATATATTTAAATTGTTATTTTTTATGCTCTTATTTTAGTAGATGTGTCATATTTTAGTAGATGTGTCATGCACCAATTTCACCAGAAAAAAATTCCTCGTATGTGTAAAAGCATTCTTGGCAATAAAGCTTTTTCTGATTCTGATTCTGATTCTGATTGGTGCACCCGCTTGACTTTGGTAAGGTCATCTACTGGGGCAACTGTATACACAGGACCTTCTCCAGTGGGAGCCTTAAGCACCCTATGCACAGCTGGATTCCACTTATCCTGAATCTTGCAATGACCTCTCCTGCCAAAATCCCACAATAGGACCATCTGACCCTCCACCAGGGGCCCAGACCGAATGGTCTGATCATGGTTCCTTTTCCATCGCTCAGCTGCAACCTTTAACCTGTCTGGAACCCCTTCAAAGGCCAGTTGCAACTGAGTCTGATGCCCTTGAACCCACTCATTTATTGTCCCACCAACAGGATCCTGCACCCTCCCCAACAAGGAATCAACTGGGAGCCTTGCCTGACGACCAAACATGAGGAAAATGGCGACTCCCCAGTCGATTGGTGGGGGGTGGTGTTATAGGCATACTGTACCTGTGGTAGACAAGAATGCCAGTCGCGTTTTCGAGAGGCTGGAAGGGTGTGCAACAGATCATGAAGCGTGCGGTTAAACCGCTTGCATTGCCCATTCCCTGCTGGATGGTATGGGGTGGTTCGGGACTTTTCAGTCCCATTAAGTCCACATAACTGCTGAATGAGCGCGCTTTCAAAATTCCGACCTTGATCAGAATGTATTCGTGCTGGAACACCAAACTCAGAAAACCACTCAGTGACCAGCACCTGGGCCACAGTAGAGGCTCTTTGATCACGAGTGGGAACAGCAAGGGTATATTTGCTGAAAATGTCAGTCAGCACAAGGACATTCTCAAGCCCGTTACAGGTTGGTTCCAGTATGGTGTAATCCATAGCCAAAAGTTCATTTGGCTCTGAGGCTAGTAGATGTCCCATGAAGCTCCGGGCCGGTGGCCCTGGATCCTTGGCCACCTGGCACCGCTCACAGGTTTGACACCAGTGCCTCACATCAGAGGTCATCCCAGGCCAATAGCACGGCTGCCTAAGCAGTTCTTAGGTCCTGTCCACACCTTGGTGGCCGTGGTTTTGGTGAACCTCGGTGAGGACCTTGTTCTTCAATGCAGCTGGCAACAGGACCTGGAGAACTGCTTCTCCACCGTCCGGGCGCAAAACTTGCCTGTAGACCACTCCAGCCCGTTCAGTCAGCCAATCCCACTGTTTGAGGAGAACCAAAGCTAGCTGGGATAGCTGCTTGCGCTCCTCACGGTCAGGGTATCGCTTCTCCCTCCAAAACGCTAACACCTCCCCGATAACAGAGTCAGCCTGCTGAAGTGCACTAAAGTCAGCAGGTAGATGCTGAGGCAAAGCTAGGACAGCAGCCTGACGGGCTTCAGGCCCCCGAGCTTGTGGGGCTTGCTTCAAGGGTGGTGGGAGTGATGTACCAGAGGCTACAGTGTCGAGATCCACTGCCACCGGTGGGTGCAGGCGGGACAGGGCATCCGCATTTGCATTACTCTTACCGGGGCGGTAGCGAATCTCAAAGTCAAAGGCTGCAAGCTGGGCTGCCCAGCACTGCTCCAGAGCACTGAGTTTGGCGGATGACAAGTGGCTTAGAGGATTATTGTCCATGAAGACAATACAACTGTGACCAAGCAAGTATTCACGGAACTTCTCCGTCATAGCCCACTTTAATGCCAAAAACTCCAGCGTCATGGAGCTGTAGTTGGCTGGGTTACGCTCCGTAGGCCTCAAACCTTGGCTTGCAGACGCTTTCGGCCGGACCTTCCCTTCCTGCTCTTGCAAGAGTACTGCGCCCAAGCCTCCATGACTCGCGTCCACCTCCAGGATGAAGGGGAGGGAAAAATCAACGTATGCAAGCACAGGAGCATTGGTGAGCTTAGATTTTAAGGCCTCAAAGCTCTGCTGGTGTTCTGGTGTCCACTTCTCTGAAACCTGACCTGCTGACTGCTTGGACTTTGATCCCCCAAGCTTGGCCACAAGGCAGTGTGGAGGGGCAGCCAACTTGGCGAAACCCTCCATGAAGCAGCAATAATAGCTGCCGAACCCAAGAAAGGACCGCAGCTCCGAGATGGTAGTGGGGGGTTGCCAGTTCGCTACCACCTCAAAATGGAAAATCACAATGTCGTCCAGATACAAGAGCAAGGACTGGCATTGCTGGTCTCTCAAGATCCTCTGCATGAGCCGCTGGAAGGTGCTAGGCGCGTTACACAGCCCAAAGGGCATGCGGTTTCACTCAAACAGCCCGAAAGGAGTGCAAAAAGCTGTCTTGGGTCGGTCGGCCTCCGCAACAGGAACCTGATTGTACCCGCTGGCTAAATCCATAGTGGAGAACCAGCGGGCTCCGGTCAGTGCATCCAGCGACTCCTCAATACGAGGAAGAGGGAAGGCATCCTTCCTGGTCCTGCTGTTAAGTTGTCGGTAGTCTACGCACAAGCGCAGACTGCCATCTTTCTTCTTAACAAGCACAATTGGTGAAGCAAAAGGACTGCTGCTTTCTCGGATGACCTGCGCACCGAGTAGCTGGTTTATGTGCTCTTTGACCACCTCATATTCTGATGGGGGAATACGCCTGTAGCGTTGACGGACAGGGATGTCGTCCAAGAGAGGGATTTCATGGGAGATCAAGTTAGTGCAACCCAAATCACCATTGTGAGATGAAAAGACCGTGGCGTGCTTACAAAGAAGACCTCGCGTTTCCTCCTGTTCTTCTTTGGCTGACAAAGCCGACAGGTCTACTGCATTAACTGGGTCTGACAGCAGAGGAGCCATAACCTGGGATGCCACAGTGGCTGCATGAGATGGAACCTCCTCAATACCAGGAGGCAAGCTCACCACACGAACCTGAAAAATTCTAAAAATGATCCATCCATTACTGAATTTTAACTGAATACTAACCTCTTGTTTTATCTTATTTTTCTCCCCCTCTTTTATCTTTCTTCTCTCATTTTTTACAATATTTCTTAAACAAGGAGACAGAGATAATTTTATGACTGTTTATTCTGATGAATTTAACTAATTTATTATTTAAAAGTATTTATTATAATCTTAATGTTTTATGTATTACTGGATTGTTTGAATTTTAGAGCGCTCTTATTATTTATACAGGTGTGTCTTTTATTTTGGCACTTATCTTAAGCACTTACCCCCCTCTTTCAAAACTACTAACAGTTGTTTTATATTTTATTGTTTATTTTTAATTTTTATATTTTATTCTTTATTTATTAATATTATGAGAAGGCATGCCGTTTTTATCTATGTGTGTACATGTACAATTTTATATGTGTGTTTTTTTGTGTGTGTTATTATTGCGCCTATCCCTCCAATCAATCCAGTATCTTATGATTTCATTTAGAATTTATTAATCTATTAAATTATTTATATTTATTTTATATTTTTTTAACAAGAAACAGTCATGTTAATATCCTCTCTCCCCTCCAAATAAAAAATAAAAAACAAATACAAAAACTCTTGGGAATGAAGGAAAACTTAATAAAACTAAAGCAGAGGAAAATGATTTTAATTCAGTTATGTTACAGTCTTGCTGCCCTACCTGCGTCGGGGACCACTCTTAAAACGGTCCCACTGTAATGATCAGGCCCTTTTTGGTCATTTCATGTGTTCTCATGCTCTGTTCTTTAGCCTACATGGATGTCCTTCATAGCCTAGAGCCGTAAGGATAACATGGCTGGTGAGAGCCACTTCTCATAACAAAAAGGCAGGTGGCACACTGGTTGTTGACAGTCTCATCTCCTCTTCTCTTTTTGTGATGTCTATTGCATTTAGATCTGGCAGTCACGCCTTGACTAATTATATTCTGTAACGTATATCTGTACTGGGTTGGTCAAACCCAACATGATAAATGTGAACTTTTGTATGACAACTGGGCTCATTCTGGCTGAGATCCTCAGGGAACTCTGACTTTTTGAGACCAGCGCTGCATTACTTTATATGTGACCTCAATAAATACTTTGACTGTGAACTGAAGATTGCTTCAGACTGTTCTTGGGCTTCCAACAAAGAACCGGGCTAACAAATGGTGCCGTGACCCGGATAGGCTGACTCCGAGATCGTGTCCTATTGATGACCACTGGAGTTGATTGGAGGAGAACTTTTTTCAGACAATTCCAGGCGCCTAAATCAAAGGTATGCAGAAACCTCTTTTCTATGAGAAACTTCTGCACATTGGACATACCAAATTACAATTGTCTGATTAAATGGCATCCACTGATCGCTGAAACCTAAATAATTTGATGTTCAAAAGAAAAACTGTTGTTTACTAACTGACTGGTCACATATAAGGTATAAACTCATAGTAGTAATAGAAGGAAAGCTCCGTCATTAGGGCGTGGTAGCTATAGAATTCAGCTCCGGCCCTGGGTGGCGCGTGGTAGCTAAAAAGAAAGCTCCGGCCAAAGAAGGCGCGTGGTAGCTAAAAAGGTCAGCTCCGGTCTTTAGGCAGACTATAGACGCGTGGTAGCTATATTTTTATATATATTAAAAAAAAAAAAAAAAAAAATCAGCTCCGGTCTTTAGGCAGACTATAGACGCGTGGTAGCTATAGTTATATATTTTAAAAAGGGTTCTCCTGGTGACCTGTGAGCTGTAGAGTTAAACTGTTCATTAGGACACAGGGATAAGTTTGTTATTTTTCATGCAAATGTGGGGTGGTTTCCTACTTGATTGATATTTTACTGTGTCAGCAGCAGTGTATCGAGCTGTATAGACTGATCGAGAATTCCTGCACTGACACAGATCTCAAGTAGTTCTGTAAAAGGGGGCATTGGAATAGGTAAGAGGGGATATTCAGTTAAGGTGTTACAGAAGTTGGTGGATTAAAACGAGTGAAAAGACTGGGAGAACCCCCAGCGATCAAGCGCACAGAGTACTAGACTTTGTGTAGAAGCTTCTTGATTGGGTCCTCACTCGGGCATTGTGCCATTCACCCTCTCTGAATAACACGTGTAAAATATTTAAAAATGTCACAGTTAGTTGTTGATAAGTGGCAGGAATGTAAACCCGGCTCCTTGGGGTCGGTGCTGTTCGAAACATTGACCAGATGGCAGAATAAAGTCCAACATGAGGAAAAGGAGAATGGCAGGGAAAGATTTGTGAATTGGGTGAGGGAAATGCAAATGAGGGGTATGTTTGGAGACTGTGAAGCTGCTCCACCAAAGATGAGCGATTTCACCATGTTTCTGAAATTGGCGACAGGAAGTAGAGACCAGGCCAGATCAAGGTTACAAGATGCAGGAATTCTGCACAGAGGCAAAGCAGAGAGAGAAGCAAAAAGAACAGAAACGTTCTTGACAGATTGCCTCTGTTTCACAGGAGAAGTCAAATTCTCCATTCAGTCACTGTCCTCTGCACAACTCAACCATCAACCGCCAGCTGTGACCTTGACTCTAGATACACAGTCCACAAAATCAAAAGATAACGCACCCTCACCAAAACAGTCAATGCCTTACACTGAGGCACGTGCAATGCTGGATGGTCTTCAGCATCAGCTGCCTCAAGTCGAAGGTACGAGCCCAGAAGCAACGATAACGACACAGACCACGTCCTCTGCCAGTTCAGAATCATCATATACACTCCCATATCAAACTGCACTCCCTATGATGTCTCCGGTTGTTGTGATCAAAAATGGACTGCTACAAACTGCCCTGTATCCAGGTGATGGTGAATCACAAAAACAGGCAGAGAGATATTTGGATGAGACGGCACGCGTGAGCACTGACAATTTTCTCAAACCATCCCGTCCAATACCCTCATCTATAATAACCCGATCGTGTGCTCTACCATCCGAACATCTGACTCACATAACCAGTCAAGACATTCCAGAGGCCGCATGTACTAATCCCTCCGTACACGCCCTAACCTCTGCGTTCGAGCAACATGGGCTGCAGAATTGGAAAGACCGCGCTGACCAGTCAAGCTATCTTAACCTGCCTCGTGTCACTGCCCGCGAGCCCAGTCATGGTAACATCCACACTTGCTTAGACACCCGTCGACGTCAGTATCAGATGCCACTAACATCAGCTACCACCACTGGAGGACGAACTGTTGCCACATACACTCCGTTCTCCCTACAGGATACTACACTGATTAAATCTGGCTTGCCAGACATAAACAAAGGGGGGGCTCAGTGGATCAAGGCTTTCTTAGAAAAGTGTGCAGGCCTTGTCCCAGCTTTGGGTGATTTCAGACGTGTGTTCGCCTCATGCACATCACTGGGGATGTTAGCAGAAATAGAACAACTCAGTAACACAGATAAAGACCCTGATGATCAGCCTTTACATCTTCTGGTGTACCTGTTGTGGCCTATCATCCGAGATAAGTTCCCTGTACAGATGAGATCTGCTGAGTTATGTCACATCCCACCAAATGTGAATGAGAAGGGTGCTGCATATTTGCTCCGGGTGAGAGAGCTATGGCAGGAGAGGACAGGGGAAGACCCAGCTGTGAGTGAGACAATAGAGCTGCTCTTCAGAGGAGCAGTGGGAAGCTCGGTTCCTCAAGCTGTTCAGAAAATGCTGAAACTTGTGGTTGGTTTGCCGACCATGACATACACTGTATGGGCTGCTCATGTCATCCAATACATTGATAATGACCTTGAGCACCAACATCAGAAAGAAAAGGAATTGGCATCCCTCCAGGGACAACTGCTAAAATCACAAGTAAAGAAAATGAGAGATGATGTAAACCTCAATAAGTCTGCTGCTAAGTAGATGTTGTCTCAGCCAGCTTCCCATGCCTCTACCCCACCTCTTCCATATGGCCCTCATCCTGACCACTGAAATACTTCTACGCCATCTTGCACACTGCGGCTTCAAAGTCTCAAAGTCCAAACTCCAGCTTGGGAGACCAAAGGTGACATTCTTGGGCCGTGTGGTCAGTTCATCTGATCTAAGGATGACAAATGCCCAGAAAACAGACATTTTGAGTCACTCCAAACCAACCACTGTGAAATCCATGATGCAATTATCAAATGCATGTGCTCTACACTCTCCACACTACTCAGAGCCTTTTCATTTGGATGTTGATGAAAAGAACGGCTTTGTGAATGCCGTTCTGTTTCAAAAGGGGGAGAGTAGGAGTACAACAGACAGGAAAATTTTGATGTACTACAGTTCCAAATTGGATAACATGGAGATAGGACATCCTACATGTGTCAGACATGTAGCAGCGATAGGGAAAGCAGTACAAAAGACATCCCACATTACCATGAGCAATCAGACTATAGTACACACTACACACGGTGTAAAAGCATTTCTTGATTCCAATGCGTTCACGCTATCAGCGCACAGAAGTCTAGGTCTGCAACAGTTGCTTAACAAATCTCACATTCACTTCACTAGTGAAGGAACTAACATGGCTCTACAGATGGACACCGTGCAAGATCATGACTGTGTGGCAGAAACTAAAAAAGAGACGCAACTGCACTCCTCTCTACACAAAGAACCTATCGAGAATGCTGAAATGATATTATTCTGCGATGGTCACAGTCGTCACACTCCTGCGGGCACGTTAGTGACGTCACACGCTGTTGTAGAAGAAACGTCAGCCGGTTTACAAACAAAACAAGCCCAAATCGTTCCACAACCAGCTTCAGCTCAAAAGGCGGAATTAGTGGCGATAACCGAAGCATGTAAAATAGCAAAAGGCAAGACTGTAAATATCTATACTGATTCGGTTTATGCAGTCCAAGCTGTACATGTGGACATGTGTCACTGGAGACAGAAAGCTTTTGTGACCTCAGCTGGCACCCCTGTTAAACATTTGAATCAGCTACTTGATCTCTATTATACCTTGCTTGAACCAAAACAGGTCGCTATAGTCAAGTGCAGAGGACATCAAAAAGGAAATAGCAGAGTAGCAAGAGGCAATAATGGAGTAGATATGGCAGTAAAAGCAATAGCAGGGTATAACATATATAAACAAATAAACAAATGCCTCAAAAGATATCTTCTAGTTGTGTAGATTCATTCTCAAGGTGGGTAAAAGCCAGACCTACCAAAACTCTCTGACCTATATAGATACAATTGGAATCCCCAGAGGTGTACCTAATGGTTTTGTATAAACCGGTTAATCAAATTGTAACAGGATTAGAATCACCCTTATTTTGATGGGTAACCATAAATAAGAATGTGGACAGAATTAACTGTTTAACTATGTTCATTTTAATATCCAAAGACTAAGTAACATGACCAGAGATGCCATTACGGGCCTTCATGGAGAATTGGCAGCTACTTCATTGATGACTTACCAAAACAGAATGGCTCTCGATTTCCTTCTAGCTGAAAGAGGTGGTGTGTGTGATATATTTTCCCTAGACTGTTGTGTTTTCATCCCAAACAACACCACTCCAGAATTGGCTTGATAGAATGTTCTGTATTTATCTCACTTATTGCAGCAGTGACTATTTCTACCCTATGTGGTTGTTATTACATACCAATGTAGCACAATATCCTGGTGAATTGGTTTCTATGCTGTCTGAGTTTCCACAGGGAGAAGGTGAAGCTGAAGCGGACCCCAACATGGACGTAAATGATGACGTTCGATGTCTGTACTTGTGAGATCCTGTATACACATGTGACTTATTAATGGTTAACACATTCCCACATATAGCTTTCGCATACATGTAGAGGCGTGGTACTTATCAAATCCTTAATGCTGGTAATCCTTAACGAACAATGATTAAGGACCAAATTGAGAGGTGAAGCCAAAATCTACTGAACAAAGACAGTACTTTCCAGTATTACGATTGATGATATGACACTAATGTTTTTGTACTTGTTTGACAAGTTCATTTATTTGATCATTTTTATTATTTTTATTGTGCATTTTGTGATGTTTTCATTTTAAATTTCATATTTTACCATTTTGAAAGGTTCAATTTGTTGCTTATTTTACTGTTTTGAAGTTTGAGCTATTTCAGTATTCACTTTGATATTTTTATTGTTTCCACATTTTATTATTTCCACATGCTGGTGCAATGAAGAATTGCTTGCTGCCTATTAATGCAATGAAGAACAGCTTACACATAATTGCTCATATATAGGCTGCCAAACACAAACACCATTAAATTACCGTGTATTCTCCTTTTACATTTTAATTTTATATTTTAACATTTATCACATTTACACATATAACCTATCACAGTCACAGTCAAAACTGTTTTTAATCATTATATGTTTCTCTATTTTCTTACTAGTGCACCGTGTGTTGGATCGGAGTCCAGCAGCTGGCCTCACCCATTTGCTTGGGTTACATAGCCATCACAAGGCGCCACTCCTCTGCTGTTACCGACACCTGACGGCCCAGGTGAAAAAGTATGTCTGTCCTACACCGGATGTCTACTGCGGTCATTCTGGTTCTTCCCGTTTCACTGTGGTGCAATTCGGCACAGACTATCTGGGACCCACTCATGGCAGTTCGGGACAGCCCTCTGTTGGACGCTGGCATAAAGTAGGCCTCTTCCATGCTGCTTTGCATTGACTTCTATGTCATGGACTCACAATTACTCACGTTGCACTAGACCTGTTTGATCAAGACATCATGAAATTACATCCAATATTATTCATGTTTTTGTTATTTCACTTTTTAAATTACATTTCATGGTTCTTCACTTATTTTTCAAGTTTCAAATTTTATTCAATAATTACATGATATTATTCATATTTTTTGTTTTTTTTCATTCTTAAAATTTCATTCAATATGATTCATGTTTTTTGTTATTTTATTTTTAAAAATTACAGCATATTCAATATTATTCATATGTTTTTTGTTCTTTCATTTATTTTTCAAGTTTTAAAATTTTTTTCCATGTGTTTATTGAGTTTGAATAATACATTTCATGTGTTAATTGACTTCCATTGTTATATTTCTTTGTTTCAACATTTACTCTATCATTTGTGTTGACATGATAGAATCATGTCAAAAGGGGGAATTGTAATGATCAGGCCCTTTTTGGTCATTTCATGTGTTCTCATGCTCTGTTCTTTAGCCTACATGGATGTCCTTCATAGCCTAGAGCCGTAAGGATAACATGGCTGGTGAGAGCCACTTCTCATAACAAAAAGGCAGGTGGCACACTGGTTGTTGACAGTCTCATCTCCTCTTCTCTTTTTGTGATGTCTATTGCATTTAGATCTGGCAGTCACGCCTTGACCAATTATATTCTGTAACGTATATCTGTACTGGGTTGGTCAAACCCAACATGATAAATGTGAACTTTTGTATGACAACTGGGCTCATTCTGGCTGAGATCCTCAGGGAACTCTGACTTTTTGAGACCAGCGCTGCATTACTTTATATGTGACCTCAATAAATACTTTGACTGTGAACTGAAGATTGCTTCAGACTGTTCTTGGGCTTCCAACAAAGAACCGGGCTAACACCACCTTGTGTCAAACCGACCATCCGATTTTATCCATTTTATTTTCACCATTCTTTTTTTTAAAAGGAAAAAAGGGAAAAAAACCCTCTTGAAAAGGTTTTTCTTGGGGAGGACCCCTCACCTATCATTTTAAACGGCTCTTTTAAGCGTAATTTGGTTTCGTTTCTCCCCTGTGCCAGTGCCCACCGCAACATCCAATGGGATGTTACGCTTTTATCCTCACCACACGAACCTCGCTCAGGGCACCTACCACTGTTTGAGGATAAAGCAGCACATCCGAAGAACGCACATTCACAATGGGGATGTATGCCGTACCGTTCTCAACTTGAACCAGTGCTGGGGATGCCAGCAGTCCAGCAGGAAGTCCCTGGTCAGAGGGCTCAAAGAGCACAGTAGTGGCAGAGTACTGTGCGGAACATGTGCCTCTCTACTACAATCTCTATTTATCCAAAATTCCCTGGGTGAAATTCCCAGGGTGGCGTCGTCGGTTTTTCCTGTCAACTTCATATACTTTACCATAATATTGTATCAGCCCTCGTACCGCCACATGTAGACCAGGTTTAGCAGGGCAGTTAGGAATGCTAAACAGTTGTGTGCTGGGAAACAACAACAAATCACAGCTAATGACTTTGCATTTGCATGGAAAGGGCTCAGATAGATCACCAACTAAAAGCCCGACGCTCCCCACTCAGCCAACAGTTTACGCCTTGCTGACAACCTCAATACCTTCTACTGCTGTTTGAAAAGAACACTTTGCTCCACCACTCTACTCATTCCCCCACCCCACAACCCCCATTTTCCTTTTTGTATGTAGTCCAAAGAGTATTTCAATAAATAGTGTAAGGTTCTGTATTTGTACATTTATGCAATAATAAACAAATTGCTTTAGAAAACAAACATTATTGAATATTAAATAAAAATAATAATAAATTGTACAGACCTCAGACTATTTACAGCTATCAAGTGCAAAAGTAGCTACACCCTCCGAGGAATAAACCCCCTATGCTGTCCATGAGGATCTGGAAAACGGTCACAGATTTTCCACACACAGCAGCTTGGAAGGACAACTCGTGACCAGCACCCAGAACCCCATGCTGCCAAGCAACAAACTGTCGGTATGCTACATGGCAAAACTGTCTGTTGTCTCCTCCTGGATCTGGAAGATCAGCCACAGCACGGAGATCGTACCAGATCCTCCTGGCAAGGCGCAAGACTCCCTCCTGCAAACTGTCCACCGCCATGTGCGGTAGTCTTGAAGTGTACATTGGTGGCTGTTGGTTGTCGCATTTCTTCTCCACTAGTATAGGCATGTCCCTGCTCTATGGCAGATGCACCATTAGGGCTGGAGATGAACAGGAGGAACTGGTGGAGGAGCAGCAGGTAACAGCTGGCTGAGGACAACAAATATGAGACTGGGGTCCTGTGACAAACTTCATTCCAAAATGTGGCATGCCTGGTGTAAATCCAGCTGTTGTATTTGTTCCTGGAAGTCACAATATAAAGTAAATTATAACAAATATGTTGACTGAGGATCATAACATACACAGCTGAACAGCTAACAACAGCTGTTACATTAGATGCAATGATAAGTGTCTGTGGTTAGAAACAGACAATTACTCACACGTTCATATGCAATCCTCTGTGATCTCAAATTCTCAACCCTAGCGATGTCCTCAGCGCCAAGGTCATTGGGTGTTTGGCCCAAACGACACCCTCTGCCCCGTCATCCATGGCCCCGGCCCTGGCCAGATGCACCTCTATGGCTGCCTTGTCTACCCGCCCGTCTGCCTGTGGAAGCAGAGGGGGTGTAGTCTTTGTTGGAGCCTAGCCGCTCGGTCTCAAAACTCTAACCGTATCAACAAATACATGTCACATATTTTGCAAAGCAACAAATGTAAATGAGCTGCTAATTTACTGGCTTGCCAACTACTGAAATAATGTGCTAGGCTAAATACGGTACTGTAGCGTGTATAACAGAACAGTAGGCTACTAGACGGTTGCAACAGTACATTTAACTACTTGAAACACGGCAACGTAACGTTACAAAGTTTGACTTTATGGCCAAATAAACAACTGAGTAACAACTTTATAACTTAGGTATAGCCAACGTCTTATATCTAGCTGTGTTGAGGTGAGTTTATGTTTTGCTGTTACTGGTTTGTGCTCCATGTCGCGTATGCCACTTGGCCGCTTCAAGTCACATCAGCAGAGTATCTTTGGTCGCAGTCACAGACGCCTCAGGGAGGAGGAGCTTGGAGGCAGGGCAGGCTAAGTCTACACTCTTCTCAATCATACCTACTGCAGGTTTAATGTTGTAATTTTCTTTTGTCTTGTTTGAGGGCAGCCTAAATATTCGACTTTGTCCTCATTTGAAGCCCCCAAATACACAGTTAGCTTGGTTATTGTGATTGTGATTAGACCATTTCATTTGGGAATGAGGAAGTCTGGCCTTCATTTTTATCTTTTGTCCAAGTATTGTTGGAAGCGGGCATGTTTATTTTGTGTACAGAGAATTGTATAAAAAATGTTCATGGTTAAAAAAAACTATATGGACAAAGTGATTTTTTTTTAGGTTAACCATAAAAACTGGAATTTGTTATTCTTACTGAAGAGAAACAAATTACCAATACTCAAAGAAATTAAGGTGTTTTCAATTTGGACATTTTTGAGCAGGATGGAAGTAAAATAAAGAAGTTAGAATACCTTAAAAGAAGTGAATTGAACGCTTTAAATTGCCATGACTTTTGAATTAATATTAAATTGGTTCTACTTAATTAAGCTTTTAAATGTCGAAGCAAATCTTGATGGATGTACTAAACTAATTGGGTTAGTCTGACTATTAAAGCTGTAGTAGTTAACTTGTATAGAAGTAATCTTTTGTCATATTTGCTAAAACTATCCCTATGCCCAGACAGCACTACATGAAACATGTAATCTGTGAAAAAAATGGCTCCACTGGTCTCACCTACTGCTCCTACTGTGATTTGCAAGACTCCACCACGCCTGACACAAAACAAGGAGGAGCATCTGACGGAGTGTCTGACATCTGTCAATCGCTACTCACACACGCTGTGAACTGCTTCCTCCCTGCGCTTATGCTGCCGGCTGCTGCTCAGTCGAACAGCTCTGTGAGCGGCGTCAGGAGGTTAGTGAAAGCTATGGTGGAGCAACAGCCACTCGCAAAGGAGAAACTGCCCATACCGGCGCTGCCAACAACAGCATATACAGCTAAGACAACAAATAATCATAAAGCTAAATTGGTGATTGTTACAGTAACACTCCACAGCACATACAGTATGTTAGCGACTGTGATGTAGCGGCTGGGCAGAGTTAGCTTGTTTCCGATGCTAAGGCTAACGTTACTGGTTGTCACAGCAGCTGCGCAGACGCAGCAGGGAGCAGGGGTTTGGAGGCAGGGCATGAGTGCAGCGGAGAGGGAGGGGGAGTGACGTGGAACTTGTGTTGGTTCAAATTTTCAGTCTAAGTCTGCTCTCTTCTGGATCTTACCTGCTGCAGCTTTAAAGACTGATAGGATTTACTCAATGCCAGAGTTGAAACTACTTAAAAAGATAAATGCAAATTGTTACCTTGTTTTTTTGGGTTAGGGTTAGCCATTGTATTATTATTATTGGTTGGTTTTTTTTTAGAGTGTAAGGTATAAACTTCCTTCTTCAACCTACCGGAAATAAATGATAGCTCTGATCAAACCAATTTCTAATATTTCATGATATTTCCTAATATTTCTAAGACAGTAACTTGCTTCATAAACCTGGAAGTGAATGTCATCTTAAGTTAACATACTGGAGTAATTCAGTATCTCAGTGTCACGTCAAAATTGGTTTATCTGACTGCTAGAAGGTTGAATTGAACATTTTGTGTGTTTTTCCTAAATGTGAAAACAAACTTCCAACTTCTCCACTTTAGAATGTTCTAAAATAGAAACTTACCTCCAAAACCTTCTGGAAATGGGTGAGAGGTAAACAAGTCAAAGTAGTGCAATTCAGTAATTCGTACTGTAAGAATTTCAAAATCAGTTTATCTCACAAGCAGATGGTTGGAATGAACATTGTGCGGTGAAGCTAAATCAAACTATGTTATACTTCCAATTTCGCATGTTTCTAAGGTAGAAACTTGGAAATTAATGAGAGCTAAACTTAATAATGTGATGCAATAAAGTTTCTCACGGCCAGAGGGCTGAATGAAACTTTTTTTGAGTGTTACCTAAATGAGAAAATAAATTCTAATCAAACTGTTATCCTTCAGTGAATCAATTTTTTTAAAACAATTCTCAGGTAGAAACTTGATTCTAAAACCATCTTGAAGTAGATGCTAGAGTAACCCAACAACAAAGATTAAACCCATTCATCTAACATACATACATGTAAATCAAAGTATGTTATCCTTCATGTTCATTCAACTTTGTTTCTTTGATTGTTTCTCATATGTAGATATGTGTGTTTAAGTCATGGAAGTGCTTGACACCTTAAAGTAACAACATGGTTTAAAACAGTCCAAATGATTTTTTTTAACAAAAATAAGGGCGAACAAAATCCAACTACATTCAAAAATCCAAAAACAAGAAAACTACAGGGAAACAGGACACAGATCAAAAACCACAGATACCAGGGACTCAACTAGGAATTACTAACAGGAATTACTTAAAAGAATCACAAGGAACAAGGAAAGCCACATATAAGGCATGATGCCTGTTATAGGTCTTGTAGTCGGGTGTGCTATCTCTTTTTTTTTTTTTCCAGGTAGACTCACCTGAGAGCTCCTGATTACCTGCAGGTGTGAGCAGTCTACAAAAGCCGACACACCTCCCCCAATCTCTGGCTCTTCCACTCCTCCCGCTGCAGTTGGCCTGGCAGCAGGTTTTGCTGCCAACTCCATTCTTTTCCTTTTTGTAACCCCTAGATTTCAGTTAATAAATATATCAAAACCATTTTATGTTTTTGGTTTACTCATTGTGTTGCTTCCCTCCGAGCCGGGGTTTGTAACAATGCCACCAAGACAGGGAAACACAATGACTTGCACTACGTTTACACGTAGCCAGCTATTTTCATAAACGGACATTTCACCCTCTCCGTTTTCAAAAATAACATCGTGCACACATGTCCATTTTCAGAAAACTTTTCGTTTACACTAACCTGTGTATGTATTACATCGACGCTGGCGGTGACACGGACTGGCTCTTCGTGTTGGGGTGCCAAATGTAAAAATTCAGTCACACTTTTCTAGCTGATATATTTTGAATATTTAGCTCACTTTTCTCACATTTAGCTCATTTTCTTCACATTTGAGGTAGAAATTAAATGGGGAATCTAAATGGTAAATCTAAATCTAAATCTTAAATCTAAATGGTAAATCTAAATCTAAACCAAAATGCTAAATCTAAATCTAAATGTTAAATCTAAATTCTGAATTAGCTGAAAAACTGGATGGGTTTTCTTTTGTGAGCTAACGTTTCTAAGTTAACTTAAGGTAACAAAACATTGTAATGCTATATCACAACTTCACTTACTGATCTCAATGATGTGACAGTTGTAGCAAAGGTGGCAGTGCCTGAGGACACAGCTGGAGGTGCCTGTGAGTTAACCTGTTGTGTGGAGACCTGAAACAAGGGCCAACATTTTAACCTGTTAAAAATCCACGTTTAAGTGTTAAATGACCATAGAGTCTGATGTACACCACTATTAACTGAGAAATATACTAACAGGACATATCGTTGGAAAGCTTAGATTCTTGTGATTCGATTGATGCAAACAAAATGTAACGACTGAGCCGACTGCAGCCGATTCTTAGGGATGACTGACACATGTATAGCCAATGAAGATAGGATTACATGGTAGATTCAAGACCTAGGGAGAAATCACGTAAATAGGGGTTTTTCCACAGGGCTTGAAATAATTAAATGGCCTAAACTTGATACATTCAGCATAATTGTGAGTATTAATGTGTGCAAAATATGACTATAGATGATCTATACATATATATGGGCTACATATAAATATCAACTGTCACCTACATAGGTAATTGGCCTTTTTTGAAAATGCCTAGACATGCTCTTAGAAAAATCTGTAAAATATATATTTTCTGTGGTATATTAATCAAATGTGTTGAAATTGGACTGCGTTTTCCAGCTAATAAGTCCAAGATATTAGTCACCTACAGGCATCTGTTTGCAGTTCAAAAGAGACCAACACATGCCTCTACTCAAAATGGTTTAAAGACAGCTTTCAATTCACTTTGGTTATGCCACATGGAGCGATAGATCGCGCTAACGTTAGCTATCTGGGAAAGTTAGACACAAAGTGTAATTTAGCTGCCACACCTTGAGCTTCGTGCAGCGCGGTCAGCTTACTTACCGGTAATCACTAAGTTATGGGTAACTTATATTACCTTTTCGAATAACAGTCGCTGAAACTACTTTCACTGAATCACAAAACCTTAGCTGGCACCTGAGTCACACTGGCAAACATTATCTTGCTAGGTCGCTTAGCTAGCAGTAGCTTCCCCACGAACACAGTGAAAAGTTAAAGTTTTAACTAAGTAACTTACCATTAAGTTTCCATTAAGTGTGGATGGTGGGGCGTAGGTGCAGGCAGAGAGGCTAGCAGGATTAGCAGTTAGCGGAGGCTCTGGTTGGTAAGTTAGCTCAGAGAGTCGACAGTCATAGTAGAGTTTTTGTCTGTTTCTTGAGTTTCAGAGACAGACCAGCAGCTTTGAGTCTTTTAAGCACTTCCTCCAGATCAGTTAGATGCTGCTCAAAGGTGGGGGAAGCAACAACAATGTCATCCAGATACACCGCACCGCATGTCTTGTAGATGAGACCAGCTAGGACAGTGTTCATTAGTCTCTGAAATGTGGCCGATGCGTTGCAGAGACCAAAGGGGAGCACACGGAACTGGAAGAGACCGCAATGTGATATGAAGGCTGTTTTTGGTCGGTACTCCTCTGCAACTGCCACCTGCCAGTATTCTCGAGCCAAGTCCAGTGTTGTGATGAACTGCTCTCTTGCCAGAAAGTCCACTGAGTCGTCAGCACGTGGCAAGGGGTATGAGTCTTTTTGTGTGATCTGGTTCACTCCTCTAAAGTCCACACAGAACCTTGGGTCAGTACAGGGCCTGTTTACAGTCACAACTGGGGCAGCCCATGGACTAGTGGAAGGCTCAATGATGTCATCGGTACGGTTCTGGAGGGAATATGAATGGTTAGTGAGGCTCTGATCATGAAATCTATTCCCAGAATGAAAGGGGTTGACAGGTTGTGGATTATGGCAAAACGTTGGTAGAAGCGTTTGTACATAAAGCCAGTAGATAGCCAAGTGACACCATCAGGAATGCAGGAAGCATTGTTTGCAAGGCTCACAGGTCCACCTTCCCAATGACGTGATTTAGTTGGATAGGAGTTGTTCTCTCGGACAAGGTCTGCTCGTATAGCTGAAAGAGTGGCACCTGTGTCCAGAGTGGCCTCCACAGACACAGATTTAAAGTTCACTTTAGTTCTCAGCGGTGTGTTCCAGGGAGCCTGAGAATCCATGTCCTCAACATGACCTAGAACATGCTGCTCGTGTGGGGGTGTAGCAGGTGGGTGAGGCTCAACTAGCATCTGGAGGGAGGATTGCCTCGATGAAATGTCCCCCCGTGTGCGTGTGGAGCAGACCAACCCGGACTCTTTAGTTATTGTCCTTGGTGACTTTAACAAAGGTAACCTCACGCATGAACTCCCTAAATACAGACAGTTTATCGAATGCCCGACCAGAGAGGAGAATATTCTGGATCACTGTTACACCACAGTCAGGGATGCTTATCACGCCATCCCCCGTGCTGCACTGGGCCACTCTGACCACGTCATGGTACACCTTGTAGCAGTATGATATGCCGCTGGGGCTGAACACAGGTGGGTCGGCTGCTCTGTATTCACCTGGCGCATTAGCCTATCGGTCAAAAAGTGCGAGGGTATAAAAAGGAGACTTCCTCCTCTGTTCTCCATGCAGGTAGGTACGCGGCTGCATAGCGGCAGGTTATTTTTAGCTCGCATTGGCCTATTAAATGGTTCGGCTGTGTGTTTTAGTGGTCCATCGTGGTTAAGGGGATGGCGGCGACCTTCCTTGTTTGCCATAAGCACTAAACAAAAAGAAGACCAGGTACGGACACATTAATGTAAGTTCAGCCTACCAATAGCCAGCTAGCCCAGATGCTAAACGCCTCACCGGTCTGTGTCCACAGTGGCGCTTAAGGCATCACCGGCGCACCACAGATGCTCCCCTTCGCACGGAGCCGTGCAGAGCCTCTTCGTCTCTCTCCCTACTGGCTGAACGCCTGCTGATCCGGACCAGTGGATGGACTCTGGACGCTAAGATAAGTGCAGGAACGCTGCTACTTCGCCGACCCTCATTGCCTGTAGCTTGTGCATGCTGCTCCTGCTTCTGCTTCGCTCGCTACTGCCTGCTCCGCTCTCCACTGCTTGCTTAGCTTGCTGTCACTGCCATGGCTTTATGTTGGGACTAACTTGGAGTGGTTGCTTGGGCCCTGGTACTCTGGCCCAGCTCATCTCGTAACATCTGGCCCCAGCGGTGGTTGCCCGGCCTGGACTATGTGTGTGTGCGTGTGTGGATGGGTGAGTACGTGTGTGTGGGGGGGGGGGTTAGATGGGATTAGGCATTTTCGTCTGTTTCTTTTGAGTGTATTGTGTTATTTTGAATCCATTGGTTGGTTAATTATCATTTGGTTTCATTTCGAATTAAAGTTTATGTACATTTGTTTAGTATCTCTGGCCAGAGACTTGTGTTCTTTGTTTCCTTTTCTTTTTTTTCCTTTTTTTGGTTTGTTTGTTTGTTGTTGGTTTTCCTTTGTTGTTGTTACTGAGTACATTCCTTTTTCAGCTTTTAACACAAATAACCAATAACACTGTAAACTAATTGTGTTCTCCCCTCTCTTTTTCAGTTGTTGGGAGCCGACGGTGGTGGTGTCCCGGGTGGTGGTGTCCCTTGTGTGTGGTGTGATCCTGGAGTTTAGTTTGCGGTGTAATTCACTTTCGGGCTGGGTGTTACGTGTGAGTGGGGTGATCCTCTTTTAAGTTGGACTTCCTCCCCCCAAGTCTCCCCCGCACTGTCGGTAAGCCTCCCTGTTGGAGTAGGGTGTTAGCGCCTTAGTTTCCTTTTAAGTCTGTTTTTTTTTTTATCTTGAGTGTGATCTGTTGATAAACTTATGTTTGGCTAACATCGAACCACACCTCCTGCCCTTCTTTGTATAACTTACCTGCGTGCCTCTCTACTGCAACCTCTATTTATCCAGAATTCCCTGGGTGAAAAATCCCAGGGTGGCGTTGTCAGCTTTTCTGTCCAAAATTCATATACTCAGATCTTGTCCATAAGACTGTATCAGCCCTTGTACCGCCACAACCTGATTCCTGCGTACAGGCAGAAACAAAAGCTCTGCAAACCTGTAGTGAGGACATCAAGGAAGTGGACCAGCGAGGCTGTGGAGGATCTCCAGGCGAGTTTGGACTCCACTGACTGGCATGTGTTCAGGACTGCTACCAACAGTCTGGATGACTACACGGAGGCTGTGACGTCCTACATCAGCTTCTGTGAGGACTGCTGTGTTCCATCATGCACCAGGGTGAGTTACAACAATGACAAACCCTGGTTCACAGCCCAACTCAGACAGCTAAGGTTGGCAAAGGAAGAGGCCTTCAGGAGTGGGGACAAAGACAGAAACAAAGACTCGAAGTACAAGTTAAACAACTCTGCGTCTGTCTGGAAAGGGCTCAGGCAAATCACCAACTACAAGCCTAAAGCCCCCCACTCGACCTGAACGAGTTCTACTGCCGCTTTGAAAGACAACGGGACAGTCCAGCAACCATCCCCCATGACACCTCCCAACAGCTCCAGCTCCAGTCACCTCCACCAATGCCCACCTTAAAGCTCTGCCTTCAACACCATCATCCCAACTCTGCTTCAGGAGAAGTTCTCCCAGCTGAGCGTGCCTGACTCCACTTGCAGGTGGATTACAGACTTCCTGTCTGACAGGAAACTGGGGAAGCTGGGGATACACGTCTCTGATGCTAAGACCATCAACACTGGCTGCGTTCTTTCTCCTCTGCTCTTCTCCCTGTACACAAACAGCTGCACCTCCAGTCACCAGTCTGTCAAGCTCCTGAAGTTTGCGGACGACACCACCCTCATCGGACTCATCTCTGATGGCGATAAGTCCACCTATAGGTGGGAGGTTGACCATCTGGTGACCTGGTGCAACCAGAACAACCTGGAGCTCAACGCGCTAAAGACAGTGGAGATGGTTGTGGACAACAGGAAGAACTCAGCCTCACCTGCTCCCATCACCCTCTGTGACTCCACAATTGACACTGTGGAGTGTTTCTGCTTCCTGAGAACTATCATCTCCCAGGACCTCAAGTGGGAGCCAAACATCAGCTCCCTCATCAAGAAAGCACAGCAGAGGATGTACTTCCTACAGCAGCTGACGAAATTCAGCCTGCCAAAGACAATGATGGTGCACTTCTACACAGCCATCATTGAGTCCATTCTCACCTCCTCCATCACCATATGGTACGCTGCTGCCACCGTCAAGGACAAGGCCAGGCAGCTTGCCATTCGGTGTGCAGAGAAGGTGATTGGCTGCAATCTCCCATCTCTCCAGGACCTGTACGCCTACAGGACCCTGAGGCGTGCAGAAAAGATTGTGGCTGATCCCTCTCACCCCGGACACAAACTCTTTGAGTCACTCCCCTCTGGCAGGAGGCTATGGTCCATCAGGACCAAAACCTCACGCCACAAGAACATTTTTTTCCCGTCTGCTGTCAGCCTTATCAACAAGGCCCGGAACCCCCCCAATTCTCTTCACACTCCAGCTCTGCCTCATCTTGTCACATTGACATAGATACAACCCATACTTACATTAACGCTCAGCTTGGACTTCTTTCTGAAAAAACAGACTGTGTTTCCGGAAACAACAAAAAAACAAGAAACAGACTTGTGTATATATATTTATATTGTTATATTTTGTACTCTTATTTTTAGTCAGGAATCTCCAAACTATTCCACAAAGGGCCGAGTGGCTGAAGGTTTTCTTTCCAACCAAGCAGCAGCACACCAGACTTGACTCATTTCATCAGCAGATCTCAGTCTTCAAAGAGCTGATTGGTCAGACTTCGTGCTCTTGATTGGTTGGAGGAAAAACCTGCAGCCACACGGCCCTTTGTGGAATAGTTTGGAGATGCCTGTTTTTAGTAGATGTGTCATACACCAACTTCACCACAACAAATTCCTCGTATGTGTAAAATCATACTTGGCAATAAAGCTTTTTCTGATTTCTGATTTCTGATTTCTGAGTGAGTGTGGGGAGATGTCACATGGGGTGCAGCATTGCAGCTCAGGCAAGTGCGAGCTGTGAACCCTGGTCGAGAGCATTTGAAACAGTGGGGCTCGTTCCAGTTTCTTCTGAAGTGCGCAGGAGGAGACTGGTGGCTGCTTGGCCCCAGGACCACATGGAGCTCATGAGCTCCAATCAACAAGTCCATTCCTGAGGGGATAGGCGTGCCATACAGTGCAACACTGTACTTCTCCAGAGAATGTTTGCATATCAGTTCAATTTGCTCTTTTGCCAGCGGTGGGCTCTTTAATTTGTTAACTTCACTCAGCATGTGGGCCACAAATGTTGGGAGGGGCTCATTCGGTGCTTGGACACAGTCTAGAATGCCTCTGAGGACACGTTCTTGGTTATCAGATGGTAGAAAAACTGTTCTGAAGAGCTGACAGAACTGTGCCCATGTGATAACATGTAAACTGAATGCTTTAAACCACTTGCTAGGCTCTTTTGCAAGGAAATGTGGTAGTTTATTCAGTATTTGTGAATCAGTCAGGTTCAGTGAAGATCTGTAGATATTGACGGCCTGCAACCAGTCTTCAGGGTGCACTTTAGTATCACCGGCAAACACAGGGGGCTCAAGCTTAGCATGATGCAATGCAGCAGCGATCATCCTGGATGTGTTGGTTAGTTCGAGTAAATGTGGCTGTAGGAAAGAGCCTGAGTGTCCAGCCTAAGCTCCAGAGTAGGATTTTGTATCCTGGGGCATGGGCTGTGCTATGGTTGCAGCAGGTGTGTATGGAGTTGAAGTGGCCATGGAGGTTGGGGTTGATTCTTGGACTGCATGCTGCTCTGCAGGGCAAGGGAGTTCTGTAGACATTCCCGTAGTCTGTCAACCTCTGTATGCAAGTCTTGAACCAGGGAACTCGTCAGCTTGTATGTCTGGGTGGGATGCCATTATGCATTAATGCTTTAAATCACACACCTTTAAACTAGTACAACGCTTTGTTAGTTTTGGCGAGCAGAATTAAACTAACTGTTCACAATGCAGTTGCATGCAACCTTTAACAGGTACAACAACAAAACAGCAGACACTTTTTTTTTCAAGAACCACACTGTCCTCTACTCACCCAGTCCAGTCAATTTGCATTAAGAGTGAAATAGTCCACAATCCATGGTAAAGGTGAAAGTTTTGAGTCACTCAATTTTACAGGGAAACGTTTTTTTGTTTTTTTGTTTTTTTTCTTTTTCAGTTTATTGGTACTACTCTGGTACTTTCAATAAGCAAAAGAGTGAAGAAAAACACACGTCTGACACAGCGTCTGCCGCGCTCCAATACACCACATGTGCACAGTCACGGTTAGCTCCAGGAGATGTTAGCTTCAGACTCGGCCCGGTAATGTCCGGTGAAACAGTAAAGCATCCACTTACACGGACCCCCACGGTGAAAAGATGCAGAAAGCAGTCCGGTCCGGTCCGTAGTGTGGGTCAGAGGGCTGAAGCGAGGTCCAGAGGATGATGTTCAGGCGCCACTTGTAATGGGCGTAGGTGCAGGCAGAAAGGTTAGCAGGATTAGCAGTTAGCGGAGGCTCTGGTTGGTAAGTTAGCTCGGAGTCGACAGGCGGAGAAGTTGGGATTTCACTCAACAGTTTTATTCTATAATAGGGAACATCAACCATACAAAGCCAGGTCTCCACGGCTCTATGTTCACATGTGTTACATGTGTTGTAAAACTTAGACAGCATGACTAGCACCAGCTCATTACTGAGTCGTCATTTTGGGAGTTCCGCAGGGCGTGATACATTGGCAAACCACAAAATGGCTCTTCATGGGCAACAAAATCCTCCAAAGACGCATCCTCCAAAGACACTTTGGGTGGCACGGTGGCACGGTGGCAACACTGTCGCCTCACAGCAAGAAGGTCCCGGGTTCGATTCTCGCTGCGGGCACCGGGGGTGTGTCCTCCACCATGCCTTCCGTGCCTGCTGCTCGAGGAGGGCCTTTCTGTGTGGAGTTTGCATGTTCTCATATACCCCCACTAAAAACATGCAAGAAGATCACCACCTGACCAATGGTGACCCGACCAATGGTGACGCAGAAGATGTCCCCGGGCGCCGGTCTGCCGCGGAGGAGGGACGACCAGGATGGGTTAAAGGCGGAAGTCAAATTTCACCTCGTGTGCAGTGTCCAGCATGTGCATGTGTGTGACAAATAAAGGGGAATGTCTCCCCCTGATTCTTCTTCAAAAGGAGGCGGTACCACCATGTGGTGCTATTCAGTATTACAGTAATAGTGCTGCAGACTCTGACTGTTACAACGGTACCGGCGGAAGTGCACCTTGGAGTGCAGCACGCACACCTGCCATAACCGCCCGTTCGATCTCTCCTAATTGGAGAGAACCGGCCATGTTTTGGTCCTTCCCCTCACTTCACCTCCGCATCCACAGCACGGGCGGTCAGAGGTGTGGGCGGGTCTATGCGCGTTGAGAGGCATGGGCTATTTGCATATTTTCTAAATACTTAGCTTTACACTTGGCATCACATTTAGATTTAAAATTCAGATTTAGATTTACATTTACCATTTAGATTTAAGATTTAGATTTATCATTTAGATTCCCCATTTAATTTCTACCTCAAATGTGAAGAAAATGAGCTACATGTGAGAAAAGTGAGCTAAATTTGAGAAAAGCGAGGTAAATATTCAAAACATATCAGCTAGAAAAATGTGACTGAATTTTTACATTTGTCACCCATAGAGAAGTTGTTGCAAAATTGCTGACCTCTGAGTACTCATTCGTCTCTGCTCCTCGATATAATAGAACAGCTGTATTTGCAAATGCAAACATACGAAAAGGGTTTGCACCAACATAGATGCGACTGCTACTCTGAATGCATCCATGATCACCATAGCCAAATGAAAACGTAAACATAGGTAGCACTTTTGGTGCAGCTGCAAGTTCTGATGCATAATGTGACGTCGGCCACCTAAAGCTCAGTTTTTCTCTGTTTTTCTCAGTTTACATGCAAATGTGCAACTGAAGTTTTCCAAAATCTCCTCTCTGGCCGGAGTTTTTACAAGGCATCGTATCAGAGGCGAATTCTCCGTTTGCGTGTAAACGAAGGGCACAGATGAAGGGAAATGTCTCCATTTTTCAATTCATCGTGTACGTGTAAATGGGGCCTTGAATAGAGAAAAAATAGAGAGTAAAACTAATCAGACACAGGTGAACACAATCAAACAATGATAAGGGTGGGAGCAATACAGGAAGTAAAGTCAACTGAGACACATAAGGCATGGCTACCAAAATAAAACAGGAATTAACCACTAAATAGTCCAGATACAGATAATAGTCCTAACAAACAGATGATGTGTTTAGCCTAGAGCTGTAAAGTATCTTAAATCAAGCTTTCTTGTCTTTCATATTTAGCCAACTTTGCATCTTTCTAAGGCAGAAACCTGCTTCTAAAACCTTCTTGAAATGAATGCCAGACTAATTTAACAACAAAGTGATGTAATGCAGTATATAACTGCATCACATATTTCTTAAAGTTTTTCTGACCACATTTGAGGTGGACCTTGTTGATCAGCTTGGTCATAAATATATGAATATATATGAAACTTGTACCTGTCCTAATTGTTACTTGAATGCTACAATGTAGATGTATAAATAATGACTGAACGGGCCAGCGTTTACACTGCCTTTACAAAGGTTTACTGTGTCACTTTACAACAAGGTCGAGTCTGAAATTGGCAAATGTAGGACCATGATGACACTGACTTTTATGGGCAGTAAAAGTTGAGAATACACTGGACTTAACAGAGCACCCCACAAACAGGCAATTCATAGTTTCTCTCTCTCAGAAAATATTGTGTGATGTTGGTTGGTGCTGAAAAAGTACAAAGTTCACACTGTATTTCAGCAACTGGGTTTGCTAATTTTCTGTGCTCCTTTATGTGTGGGTTAACAAAACTTTATTCATTTATTCAGCATGATTACTATAACAAAAATGAAAAAAAAAAAAAAAACATACAGAGAAAAGCATTATAAAATAAATAGAAATAGTTGCTGAAGTGCTCGAAGTAGTCAGTCAATATTCTGTGAGCTCCTCCTTGAGCATGTGAAGGTCTCTCAGATCAGAGGTCTAATACATGTCAATGCAGATTCTGTTTTCTATCTAAAGTCATCTAAAGCACCTGTTTGATGACGATGTTACTGCCAATTACAGTCTGTTAGATGACCATACCACCTTTTCACTGTTTTTCTACACTGGTTTTCCACAGTTTAGTGCATACAACACTGATCAGTTGAAACAGTTCTTTTTGCCAGGAAGGCATCTTTTCTTTCAGCAGTCCATACATGACAGAGTTTCAGTTCAAATTAAAAATCAGGCCAAGGCCTTGCATTACAGATCAGACCTCCTGGGCTTTGTAACAGTCCTTGTGGAGGTGTTGCTACTGTGGTAGGACGGTAGGTTTTTAAAAGAGTGTGCGAACAACGCCACCTGGGGTATTTTGCCCCAGGAAATAGTTTAAATATGTGGAGTCAACACATAAGGTCACATAGGTTCGTAACGCAATGAGTGGCCAGAGATGTGATTCCACAATTAACAAATTTTATTATTATTATTTTATTTTAATCAATTAAAATGGTGATTAATCGTAATTTTTTCTTAAAACCAGGTGCACATAGTCTGCGTAATCTATTGCTGGAACAAACCAAAAAAAAAAAATTTAAACGATATACATCAAAAAGGAACTAGGACTGGGGCTTACCAGGGCAGCCAGCGGGGAAGGGACTCTAAACACCACGTGAGAAAATAAGGACACCCAAAGTGCACTTCACTGCAAAGGAATACCTCCACCAGGTGATCTGGCTGCCATGCACCGGAGGCCCACAGCTCCTGTTCAACACAAACACAAAATCAATTAGAAAGCCAGCAATAGACAATATGTTGAAGAGATAAACAAAAAGGAATACCAAATTTACATAACCAAAAGAAGGATGTAAAATAAACACGAAGAAATTCCGAGACAGTGGACAATGTACACATAAAAAAAAAACAAAAAACAAAAAAACAAAAACGACTGCAGCTAAAAAGAGTAAAACCAGGCCTCCTGCAGATGCAGCGGCCAGCAGGGCTGGAACAGGGTACCAAGACAATGTAAAGACACAAACACAAGAAACAAAACAGCAGCTATGCAGGAGTGGCGGCCGGCTTTAGCAGGGCCGCACACCGAGGCTCTGAGCCGGATAGTGAGTTGAAACGGGGGGGGGGGATTGGAGCCGCGATGAGGGCAGCTCTACCATCACACAGACAGCTCACAGACAAAGCGACCACGATGAGCCGGTCCCGAGTGGAGGGCGAGCAACACCACTAGCCGCCAGTCAAACAACGCAGCGTGCGTTAAAGCAATGCCAGACTCCCGCTATCAAAGCAGGTGCCAAAAGCAGATCAAATATCCCACTCTGCCACCTCACCTCGACCGAACCACGCCACTGCACTGGCTTTGAGTAGTCAGATCCGTGACAGGTGTGTGCCAGTGCATATATATGTGCACCGCTCTCACAGCGCCGCCCACTAATTAAGGTGCCAGCTGTGAGAGAGAAAGAGAGAGCGAGCAGAAAGGATGGAGCGGAGAGCCCCATTTGTCCTGCTACATTACAATAAATCATGGGACAATTTTTTGTTATTACATAATTCCATGGAATGAGGAAATCTGTTAATAGAGTTAAGACTGCAAACATCTCTAATGCTTTCTGAGAAGTTTTTATTTTTTAATATTTTTATCACTTCAAGACATTCTATTTTGGATAAGTTTCAATATTAAATAAACCCACTATTTAAAATCATTATTATTTTTTATTTTTTATTTTTTTTTTCAAATCAATTTAAACCACAAACACACCAGTCTAACTGTAGATGTTGATATTCTGTGGCAAAATCCCCATATAGTAATTTATAATTAGGACCATGTCTGGCTCTCCCTCTCCTCTTTCTCCACATGGAGTTGATCTAGTTGATCCCCAAATTAAATTGACACAGTGTTTATTTAACTTAATTGTTATGGCTGTGGTCTCGGGTCATTGCGTCTCCCTGATACTGTGTTTTTTCCTCCAATCTCACTCAGCAGGTTGGACCGGGAGAGAGAGGCGGGCCGAGTTACTCTGGGAGCGAGCTTCATGAGACACACCTGCACCAATCAGCTCGGCTTTGTAGCAGAACTGGTCTGTAGCTGACCCTCCTCTCGCCTCTTTGCATTGCTCAGGAGAAGTGTAGTGATAAAACAATCAGACTTTTAAGAGTTATTGACCATCTGGAAAGTTCACAGGAAGGTGTGAACCCAGGCAGAGACAGGATGTCTGGTTTAGAGACATCTTCTCACACCCTTTCAGGGCAACAAGAGTCACTGATAACACTTTTACTTCTAATTTACATCTGGTCAAGACGTTCTCATGGAGGTGCTAACTCTTTCTTGATAGCCCATGGGAGTTAAGGACAATAAAACTGCCTGGATGGACGAATGCCATGTCTCAAAGGAATCTTCAAACCAGATAATGCTGATGGGTTGTAAATTAGACATTCCTGAAGCAAACTGTGCTGTATGTCTGTGTGCCTTTTTGCTTAACCTACCAAATTAACCAAATCTCTATGTTTGATTTAACCGTAGATGTTATTACATTGCTAAGCTCGTGATCTGTACAATAACAATGCTTTCCTGGTTTTTCTAACTTACAGGATGACGAAACTGTGAATTTAACTATTTCAAAGGTTTTCTCTGAGTTTCTACCATGTAACCATACTGCCATCTAGAGGTTCGTAGCAGTTAGGTTGAATGTGCTTAGTGGGAGACATTTATTAATACGTAACTATAACAGCGATAATCATTTCGGCAAATATAGTCTGCCCTTCTTTATTCCTTCATCATATTAAAGTTGTTATACCCTTAGTCATCATGTTTATTAGGATTAGTATTAGAAAATGTTACCATGTTCATTGTTTAATGTTGTCGTTATTCATAAGAATTGTCTAACGCATGTAGTGAGCATGCAAGATGTTGTTGAAGTGCCATTGAAAATTGATCATTTGAAATAAATTCGATTGACCATAGTGAGAAGCAGATGAGCCCTCGTATGAATCATTAATTAATTCTCGCTCTGTGGAATGAAATCACGTTGCGCGTCTGCGAACCATCCTACATGCGTGATGTCCTATTGATTAGACACGCCCTGGAGCGATGATAAAGTTAGTCGCGCATAGCGGACTTCAGTCCCAGTTTTGTCTTTCTTCCAGTCTAGTTTTGTTTTTCTTTCGTCTCATTTTGTCTTAGTTTGTGTTAAGTTCTTTTCTTTAGTTTTTTCCGCTCCGTCGTTTTCTCAGTCTTTTTGTTGCTGCTCACAACTACACAGAGTGGCCTGATTTAATTCTGCAGAAAACGCACTTTTCTAATCTTCGTGAAACTTTCATTTTTGCTCGCCACGCCAAGCCGCCTAATTCCTATTTTTGTTGTTAAAGTCTAGTCACGTAATAATAATTTTGAAGACATTTTCGACCGGCCATCGAAGAGTTTCTCAATCTTATTATTAGTAATCAAAAGCCTTGCCGAACGGCCAACAACTAACTGACCACACCGAAGACCTGTAGCCTGCTGCTGACCCGCTGGTCCAGGTTAAAGAAACATCAGAAGCCGTTCCTCGTCTGTAACCGACACCGAAGACCCTCAGCTCCCGGGACATCCCTGTCCAACACCAGCTCTCATCAGTGGTTCACTTGATTCGTCCGGCAGACTGCTGTACGGGCCAGAGTGACTGACAACGACGCAGAGCCTCTTCGTGTTAGTTCGGGGCAGACATCTACAGGAACATCGCTGACAAAGTAGGCATATTTAAGCGGTTTGAAAAAGAGTTTGGGTCGTGAGGTTGAGATATTGTCAATTTGTTTAAATTCTCTAAATTGTTCATTCAACAAATTAACTTCATATTCGCGTCCCCATTTTCCTTTAAAAACCTACTTCTCACTATCGCCAAACTCATTTTACCATCCTCTTGCCATAAGTTCCTCTGTGCAGTGTTTGTGTTAATTTACCTCATCCATATAATCTTTTGCATTATCCATGATTCATATTCATTTCATTGTTGTGTTTAATAAATAATCTTGTGCATACAAGTCGTTGTCAGATGGTGTCCTTTTGAGCTGGATATAAGCAATCCCTGTACTGAGAGTTTACGTCTTAGATTATCAGACTGATCTACTGTTGGTTCATTCGTTCACTACATCAGCATTACAAGATATGATATACAAAATCCTTCTTAGCTGAGGAAGGTTGGTGCCCGGCAAATATTAACGAATGTAACATTAATTTAGAGGTAATTCCCCTACAGCTTCTTAAGGCACCTCATGCTCATCTCTTGTGCCGGACTATTCCCTTTGTTCTCCATCCCATGCAGCTCGCTGCCATAAACTCTCTTGGCTCTAGTGCTCTCTCCTGGCTCCAGTGCTCTCTTGAATTGTTATTTTTCACTGTGAGTTTTTCATAGTCGCCTTTTGTTCAGCTAATTCTGATAGTAGTTTTTTCCCAGTTGTCTGGTGATTCTGAGCTTCATTGTTTTGCTACTTTGTAATTGCTCTTAGTTCCTTTTTCTGATCATCTTTGTTTTGATACTTTTTCCCGTTGTGGTGATTTTCTGTTTTTCTCGTTTGTGTGCGTTTTTCCCTGGTTCAGGTGGTTTTTGGTTTGTACTTTTGATCAATAAATCCTGATTTTCTTTGTCTTTGCAACTGGGTCCTGGCCTTCCTTAGCTCGAACTGTAACATTAATTATCATTTTGTTGGCTGGAGGAGGGATGTTTGCCAAACTCCTTCTGTTTTGTGATGGTTTGGTTTTGCCCCAGATGCATGTTCAAATAAGTTTAAATGACTGATTAATATATCCGTCTCCACTTGTTTTTTTATTATGACATCATCTGCATAAGCAGTGGCTAGCACTCTGTGCGTGTGCCCCACACATGTGCCAGAGATCGGATTATCTGTTTTAATTATTTTAATTAAAGGATTTATTGCTGGTATAGAGAGCAGTGTTCAGAGGACTCTCGCTTAATCGCACGTTTGTTCTTTTTCCATAATTTAGTCTAAAATATAATTTAGTCTATTCATAATTATTTTAGCAAGAATTTTTAGTCTGTATTCATAATGGTCAGATGTCTGTAATTATCAATATTTGAGTTGTGTAATGGCAATTTCAGTTCCTTGTACTTCATCTACTTGAGACACCGCACCTCCCATTTCCTCACCAGGATATCAGGTCCTTTTGTGTTTTAAATTCTGATGTCTAGACCTCTTAACATCTACATACAAAATCCTGCAGGATGTCTCCGGTGCGAACCACTCCCTAGGGAGCGAAGCACCGATACCTACTGCAGACCAAAAGGCGCGAAAACACACCTTTGGGTAGGGGGCATTCCTCAGGTATAAATGTTTAGCTCTCCCCATGCTTGGGGCCTTTCTTCATTCTACCGCTCGAGTGATGATTGACCTTTTCTTTGCAAAGAAAATAAAAACCTTGTCGGCCGGCAAAAGTCTCTATTTCATTCTTCACCAGCAGCAGAAAATTTCCACAACAGTTGTCACCTTTCTTTCTTTCAACAAAAAACCCGAAAACCTTCATAGAATCAGTCTCCCATACAGCCACTGTTCAGACCTTCATTCTACATACATGTGTAGATTAATGACATAAATGATGATAAAATGATAAATGATCATAAATGTATAGCCGATAAAATCCAGTGGGCAGGCCATCTGGGTCAGGGCTTTTCCTGACATTTAGCTGCTTGATGGCTTGAGCCACCTCCTCTTTCCTTATGTCTCATAGAAGTGAAGTGAAATTTGTGGAGCTGTATGAAGAAACAGTTATTAAGAGGGAGGAATCCAAATCAAGAGCACTCTTGGGGGACAGACTGACAGGGTGCAGACTGGAGTCAACCTGGACACAAGAAACAGCAGTCAGTGAGCAGCCAAAAAGCAGGCAAAAATACTTGGGAGCAGTTGTGTCAGTCATTACCACAAGGATGAACGGACGATTTTGCAGTAACACAGATACACAACAGATAGTGGAGAGACAGACAGGAGACAAAGGGGAAGGGAAACAAAAGAACTCAATAGGAGAGAGGGCGGTAAACTGCAGACCCTAACATTGTAACCAGTGGTGTCAAAAGTACACACATTTGTTACTTAAGTAAAAGTATAGATACTGCACTTTAAAAACACTCTGGTAAAAGTTGAAGTATCACCTTGACATCTTTACTCAAGTAAAAGTGAAAAAGTATGTGCTCAAAAACCTACTTAAAGTATAAAAGTATAAAGTAACCTTTAAAAAATAATAATAAATTAGTTGATGCCACTATATACGTAGATTGGAAGCTTAATTTGAAACTGATGATACGTGTGGCCCAAAACACAGCATTATCATAAACCCATTACTGTCAAAGACAAAGCAACGAGAGGAACATGTTCTTTCTCAAACTTTATTGGAATTCAATTAGACGTCCAGAGGTAGCGGGTAGAGGTAGAGGTAATGACCTCTCATTACATGCAAACCCATAAATGGCATAACATGCGCTTTCAGGAGTGAATTGTTCCTGACTGCTTTAACATCCTTTGCTCCCAGGGTATGTCAGGTCGGTTACTAACTTCCAAGAAAAAAAAACAAACAAACAAACAAAACAAATCTCAAGAGGTATTCAGGCCTGCAAAACTGCCAGAACACTTGGGTGAAAAGACATTCTATGTAGCCCAAGTTTGTGTGTGGAGAGAGAGAGAGAGCGAGAGAGAGAGAGAGAGAGAGAGAGAAAACAGCTTACCTCTATATGTTTTTTCAAATTTGACGGAGAGTTTTTAAAAGCCAAAATGACGTGTGTCTTCCGGGTGCAGAGTTTGCACTACATTTGCCAGGAGTCGTTTTTGCTTCCGACGATTTCAAAAAATTCTTTTAGATAAGGCCATGGGTGAGGAAGGCCTCCGTCTCCATCTCCTGTTTCCGACCTCTCAGACGTTTCGCCATCCTTTTCCGACTCAGACATGATTGATGCGTGCCATATATTTCGCGTGTGTAGATTGTAGATCACTTGCTTGCTTACGACCAGCTCTCTATCGTCCTAGCTTCTGTTCTGACGACTTCCGTTTGTGTCAGCACAAATGGGATGAATCGTCTAACCAATGAGCGTTTGTTTTATATGATTCATCCAATTACACTTGACCTCATAGGTGAGGATTGGCGCCACTGATCTGTATTGGATGGCGCACACGACTTAAAAAATATATAATAATTTAAAAAAACAAAAAAACATTAAACTTAAACCAAGAGTGACGAGACTGATCATTTTAAAAATGTAAGGAATAGAAAGTACAGATACTTGTGTGAAAATGTAATGAATATGTGGCGCGAGGAGGGGGTTGGTTGGTGTATCACCAGAGTGTCCGACAACGCCACCTGGGGAATTGCACCCCAGGAAATGCTAAGCTAGGATTACAACCAGACAAGGTCACGCAGGTTCAGAGATACCACAGGGCGAGACGGTTTATCATTTAAAAGGAAACAAACTTTATCAACCAAATTAAAGGAAAAGAACAAAATAGCACACACCACACAATAAAACAGGCACCTGGGCAAGAAGGGGGGGAGATAAGGTCAGGGCTGGCGCTTACCATGCGGCAGGAAACCAAAAAGGGAGAAGGGATCCAAAATGAACCACCCGTGACACTGCACACACACACATACACAAAACGGGAGGGGACTGTGAGGAACGCACCACCACCAGGGGTTAAACTGCCGCTGTCAGCAGCCAGCACCTGAAACAAAACAAGACACAATTAGTAAAACATGCCCAGGGGCTTCACCACAGTGGTGTAGGTGCAACGGAATAAAAGAAATGACAAAGAATGAATTTACGGAGTGATTAAACAATCGGGAAAGAAACAGAAGTAACTAAATCGATCTAACACAATAAAGGACACAAAAAAAGGGATTACTTAAACTAATCAAATAATACCAACTACGGAAAACAAAAGAAACAAATGAATAAAGGATTTAAAATATATCCATCACGTGGCGTGGGTCATCAATTAGGCCCCATAACAGCCCGTGAACTCGGTCTCGGAGCAGGACAAGGCGACGGTCAGCGTCAGGCCCCCAAAACGTAGTCTGCTCCGCTGGACGATGCAAAATAAACAAAAGGGAAAAGAACCGAAATAAAGAAAACCAAAGCCAAGAAAAGAAAACCAAAACGAAGAAACGGAAACCAACACAAAAGAACGAAAACTAACACAAAAGGAACGGAAACCAAAACAAATAACGCAAAACCAAAACGAAGAAAAGAAACCCAAAACAGCAGCACCGCTTCCAGGTATGACGACTGTGGCCGGCCGCTTACAGGGCCGCTAAACAAAAAAGGAAAAAAACCCAAAACCTGATGTTAAATAAATTAATTAAATGGATTGATGCCAACTGAGAAAGTAAATTAATACATACCAAAATAGTTCAACCTATGCAACAACCCGGAGGACAGGATGCAAGCCTCACAGGCGCGGCTCTAATGCACCGCCTGAAAATTACGCATCACGGGCAGATCAGCTGGGCGCTGAGCAGCGAATAACAAAACAGGCAGACAACGTGCGAACAAACGTACCAGAGCGGACAGGTAAGCTGGACACCGCAGGGCTCCAGCAGGCCACCCTCGCCTCCCCTGGACCAAGCAGTCAGGCACGCTGCAAGGAGCGGAGACCGTTACCAATGGTGCTTTTACGCACACAGCCGATCAAATGGGGAAGACCGCTTAGCGCTTACCGGGGTAAGGGAGACCTGGGTGCCTCAACGGCTGTTGCAGACACCAGACAGGCACACCGATGACGGTTGCAGCGAGGGATCAAGCTGCCACGCTGAACACACAACGCTGGCTCGACAGGCCACAGCCACCACGGGAGCAGCGAGGAGCGGAACAGAGACCGGGCGTGGCCACACACGCCTGTATATAAGGGTGCGCATGGTGCCGCCCAGCAATCAGTGGCTGGTCGGTTGGCACAGTGCCAAACAGTGGCCAGGAGGGAGACAGCCTCCGGCTACATCTAGAAGTCAAAAGTAGGCAGAAAAAATAGTAATGGAGTAAAGTATAGATACCTAAAAAGTGTACTTAAGTAGAGTAACGAAGTATTTGTACTTCGTTACTTGACACCTCTGATTGTAACACATCATAAGTGTTAAATGACCATAGAGTCTGATGTACACCACTATTAACTGAGAAACATTCTAACAGGACACATCGTTGGGAAGCTTAGATTCTTGTGATTTGATTGATGCAAACGAAATGTAACAACTGAGCCGACTGCAGCCTATTCTTTTCCTTCCTTTTCAGGTACAGGGCGATGTCCAGGTCCGGAACCTTACCTGACTGGAATTGGACAATCAATGTAGTAAAGTCCATTTGAATAGATGATTTAACTGACCAGTCTTTCCATTTGGCATCCCCAGCCTGGGAGGCATGGATTTTGAGGAAATGTCGCAGAGAAGCCTCTTGTAAGAAACTCAAAGTCATTTCTGTTAGGCAGAGTGATAAAGGAATATACATCACTGGCACTAATCGAATATGTGTCAAGGAGGAGGACTTTGCTGACATAATTACAATCAGGAGGGTTGTCTTTGCCAATATATTTCAGGTGAAACCAAAACTGACTAAACTTGGAGGCATGGATCTGTGTTCTGCCCTGGGAAGCCATTCAGGCTTGCAACCGCCATGGATGTTTTGGAACGAGGGGGATACTACACTTACAATATACCATTTCTAGAGTCACAGCTTGGAGAACCTTTGCTTTCCACTTCACTTACCACAACCAGACATTTTCTGTGAGTTTGTCCCTGTCGATCTGTTTGTTTGTCTGTCAACAGGAAAATGCAAAAACAATTGAATGGATTGTCATGAAACTTGGTGGAGAGATAGGATATGGGCCAAGGAAGAACCCATTAAGTTTTGATGTGGATCCTAATAAAGGGGCAGATCCAGGAACTGTTTGAATCACTTTTGAATCACTTTAACATTGTGAGATAGGGCATTTTTCAACAATGTCACTAATTTCGCAGTGAATATTCCATGAATCTTGACTAACGAAAAAAAAAAAAAAAATCAGGCATATTTAGGGGACTGGTCTGAGTTGTACAATTTGGTGGAGATCCAAATAAAAATCTGGATCTAGTGTATTTAAATGTGTTGAGGACTGTTGGGTTTTGGTGGAGGTATGCACTCTACCCAGTACTATTCTAGTTCATGTGTCACACACAAATCGCTGCCTTCTTATAATAATCGGCATAAAAAGTCATAAAAGTCATTTTTTTCAAGTTTTTCAAAAAAGACAAAAACTGAGCTATATGTTGAATATATGATATTTTTTAATTCTTTTACTCAACAAGGTTATGACAACAGATCACTATTGACATACTAATAAAAAAGCCTGTCAATTATGTAACAAGAAAAAAAACGACTTTTTGAACATGCCTCTGTGACTTAAGCAATTTAACACCTTCAGTTCTGTCAACAATAAAGCATAACAAACACAGTAACTTAACATAATGCTGACGAGGCATGTGCATCTCCTCACTTCTCCTTCCAGATCTACTTTGCTGGGTTCTTGACTGATACCTACAGTATTAATGTGGCAAATTGTTAAAGAAGTGATGACACTCGACAGGGATGACGTGTTTCATTGACTGGAGGTCCTGGAACTTTTTCTCTTTGATTGGCAGAGCACATGGGAACATTCTCATCCATGCTATTGGCTCATTTGGCACCTGTACCCTCTGTGGCAGTGCCTCCCACACAGAGTCCTCCAAGAAGGACAGCTTGAAATGAACCTTGCCTTCACTGCAAAACTGAAGACTGAAGTCATGCACAGTCGGATCTCCAGCTTTTTTGCCTGGTCTCATGCTAATGAAGTAAGATCCATTCAGTTTCAGGAACTCATCATGCTTAAGCACCTTCACGTGATAAGGTGATGGCCTGATTCTTGCAGTCTGGAATATGATGACGTAATCTCTTGGGGTGAAGATATCTGTAACCATTGCGTTCAATAGTACTGTGCATGCTGTCACACTCCATTTGTGTGTGCCCTGCAGCAAGGTATTTCTGTGTTATTAGTACCCCATATTTCCTTGCAAGCTCAGAGAATGCATTCGGCACACATGCATTGCGGTTTTGATAACCACTACCATCACTCCACACTATGATCTGCTTGAGTTTTGGATGGTCCTTGATCACACCCTCAAAATGGCGATATTGAAGGTGTGCAAATACCTCACCACTCAGGTCACCCTCTGATTCGTTCCAAATGTAGCAGTACCCTTCCTTTGATCTCAAGTCAAACAGGGTAAAGTTATGGACCTGCAGTTTTGTTTTGTAATACAGGCTGCTGGCTTAGGTTTTGGATACAGCAGCACAGCTTGCAAGTCCATTGTCCAAGCAGACTTCTCATGATTTGCAGAATCCCTGTCACGGGATTTCTCTTGCCTTGCTTCATCTTTCTGGGTGTGTTACGGGCGTCAGGTGTTTGGTTCTTTTAATTTGTGTTCTTGAGCCTCTTCAGTTCGGCAGCGTGGAACCCATGACGTCACCGGGGATTCCCTTTCACGGCGGCTCTTAATTTGGAGATGCTCTCTCTCTCCAGTCCCAGAACCGCCCCCCCCTCCGTGAGTGTTCCCGACCAATCCAGTGGCTCCAGCTGGTCTCTCCTCTCCAATCCGGACACGCGCGCACATTATAAAAAGTGTGTGCTGTCGACGCCCGGGGCGGCTGTGATTTCAGTGATCAGTTCGCCTCGTCGTGCCTCATTGAGAAACTCGTACAATTTAGTACTGACTGTGAGTCGATCGTTTTGTTCCATTAATTGCACTGAGGCACTAGGTTTGGGAAGCTGGGCTATAGTTAGTTTATTTTGTTTTACACACGTCACCGTACACCACAACACCGACAATTTTTTGTTTGCGCACTAGGTTTATGGGTGGTGGTCCCCGTGTAATTTTTTTGTTGAGGTAAGAAACAGGGCAGGCAGCTAAAATTTCTTCCTTTTGCTGTTCTTTGTAAGTTAGTCAATTTTGGGCTGGAATTTAAGTTAGGCGTAGCTGTGTTTTGTTTGTTTTATGATTTGCCGCCACCCGCCGCCCTCTCCCTTGGTTATTTCTATATTTGGGTTTTGTTTGTTGTTGGTAATAATTGTTATGGTGGTTTGGTTTTCATTAAACAATAAACGGCATGCTGCTTTTTTAACATCACGGCACCGTGTTGCTTCCCTTTTTCCCTAGCTCAATCCATCTAAGGGTCGTAACAGGGTGACATGTGCATCATATTCGACCTCAGTGATATTCCCATGCTTGAATGAAACAAAAACATCACACATCTTTTCTTGGAATGAATATGGAATACTTCTCTTCATGGAACACATCTGAGAAATATTGTATTCCAACAGCCCTCACTCCAGCAGTTGCAGCTGCCTGTTGATATTCCCGATGTAGTTGGGAGATGGTTGTGCCTGGGTGAAGGAACTTTTTGTCTTTGTAGGTGTTTGTGCTTCTGCAGTAGTGTGAGTCAACAGTGGGCAGGTCCCTCAACCAGTCCTTAAGGAAATCCTTGTCATCAGTTTCAAGTTTTGCATGCTTGCCCCTCTTAGGTCCACATTTAAGTGCTGGCGCTTGCTAGTCAGGGTCAGTGGTGTTTTTGTTCAGCCAGGATCTAATGGTTCTTTCAGGGAGACCAAGTGTAGAGGAAAAAAGTGCCTTTGAGACTTGTTCCATCTTGAAGCTCAAGTTGATAGGAAAATGATGAACTGCATCGGGATCCCTCAGCAACTTTCTTTTGCTTTATATATATTACCTTTATTTATATATATATATTACCTTTATTTAACCAGGTAGTCCCATTGAGATTTTACAAGAGAGACCTGGCCAAGGTAGCAGCCAGTCACAACATGTTAAGGTGCAACAAATAAGACATATTAAACAAAATAAATAAATAAAGAAAGAATACACAATAAAACAACAACAACTATTAAAACATAGTGGACCTCTCAAGAAAAACAAGCACATGTCTCCGTCATGTTGACCTTTGTGACCAAAGCGGGGACATATGTGACCAGCCACGAAAACCAGCAACAAGTCGGTTCTGTTCTTTTTTCGGCCAATCAGCTGCACATTAAAAGGGAACCACATGGCTACTTATGTAGCTTCTGGTTATGCTAACAACAATCTCACTTCTGATTCTGAACCCGAACTAGAAGATGAAACTGAAGAAATCGACGAGAGCGACTGCATTACACTGGAGAACATCCCTAATCTACAGTTGACTTTAGCTGAAGATGAAGATGTTTGTCTTCGTCGGTGTGTTCCAGTGATTTTATGTTTTCGTCGTGCTTGTTTGTCCCAATGCGCACATGCAGCCATGGGACTCTTTCTGACATCGGCAACACAGCAATCTGCAAATTAAACCTGGCACACACTAAGGAGTTACTCAACCTCGGCCTATCACCGACGTTCATCCCAGGTGTTCATTGCCCAAATCTTCTGAAATATCCACTGCCGCTGCTGTTCTGTAATAGCTTGGCTTGGCAGTGTCAAGTTGAGACTCGCTTACAGAATTTCGAGTTGCAGGGAGGACCCATAGCTTTTGCACTTATTTCTTTGCCACCTTTGCTCTTGTATGACATCCCTTTGAGACGTTTCTCCTTGGATTCATTTTGCTTCCATGTGTCCGGACTAAGGTGTTTATTTCTTTTGTTTTGGCCATTTTGTTTAAATCAACATCCTCATCCTGATTTTCAGGGGCTGAGGACTCATCACAGCATGGGGTATAGTTTGGATCGCTGATGAAATCATCATCATTATCAGATATTTCCTCTTCAAGGTGTGGATGTGTCCGCTTGGCATCTTCAACAACATCAACAAGAGTGTTTAAGGTCATGTCTGCTCCATCTGAAACACAGTCTTGGCCTGGTACATGCTGCTTCATTTCTTCAACAACGCCCTTAATGTCATTTTCATTGGAATGAGGCCTAATTGGTGTCTGAATTGTTTAGTGCATCTCCTACCAAAGAGGAAAAACATTTTAAATATTAATTTTGAATTTTAAATGGGTGGTCATTCTGAAAAACATTCATTGCATTGTGTGCAGACACTGCACAACAGGCATACTATATTACCAGTCAAATGGTGATATAATTAAAAATAAAATAAAATAAAATAAAAGTCAATTCTTTGTAATTAGTTATACATATATATTTCAAGCTGTTAGATTGCAATACGGTATTCAAATCTCTCTTATTTAGATCTTGTAATGTGGAAAAAATTAGACAAAAACTGGATTTACACTTTCCACTCTTGGTCCAAAATAGCTAAGCAAAATAGCTTAGTCCATGCACATCATTTAGTTAACTTTAGGTAGCTTCATTTAGCTAGTTTTTTTGCTGACTAAAATGCTGACTAAAAAGACTAAATAACTATGCCATAGCCTATAGTATAGTTAACCCTAGCCTATAGTATAGTAAACCTCATCACTTACCAATAGGGGATAAGCTCATGGAAATAACTTCAGTGGCTAGGTAGATTTTTCTCCTCCTTGAAGCAGCCGCCTAAGTCACATTGTCTTTTGACTTAGGCAAATCACATGATCTGTTAAACTGAGGATGTAGGCGATTTAACCACAGGCCATAACAGTGCAGCATGGTGGACAGCATCATAAGGAGTTGATTTAGGCAAAAAAATAATTTTTGTCAAAAAAAATCACTTTACGCCAATTATTTTAAGAAGGTGACGAAATCGTATGTCCATCTTAAACAATCTTGCAAGACACCATTTTTTAGAAAAGAATAAGAAAAGAGAAAGAAAGAAAGCAGAAAGCAGAGTAGCTTCATCATTATCAATTAGTTTTTTATACAACGGTAGTGTTAGGATTTGCTTTCTGTCTTCTCCCAGTGTTTTCTGTTTCACCTTTTCCCTGGTGTTATCTATCTGTCTGTCTCCCCTGTCCGTCTCAGACTGGGTGTGTCTTCCTTGTGCACTGCTGGCCCAGTCTGATTACGTGCACACCTGAGGTGTGTTAGAGCCTTAATGCTGGCAGTATTTAGGAGAGGCTTTCTGGCTTTGTGGTTGCCAGTTCTTCCTGATCTCAACCATGTGCTCATCCCATCTTCCGTGTGAGTACTTAAGAAAAAGAACTTTTCATTTAGCTCAACTTCTGAGATTTTGTCCAGGCTTTTCCTGTGGATTATTTTGTTGGATTTTGGACTCCATGCTTATCTGTGTTCTCTATTTCAGTGTCTTCAGCCCAGCTCGGTGTGCCTCTCAGCATCAATTCTCCAGTATAGTTTTCTTTGCTGTTTTCCACTCAGTGTGAGTGTGTTTTTGGTTTTTCCTTCTGTAAATAAATTGAATTGTTTGTTCTGGAAATAGTCTTTGTATTGATCTGCTCATTTGAGCCCTGAAATTATTATTCTTTAAGGCTAAGCTTTAACAGGTAGCCAACTTACAGTATAAGCATTAAAATTAAACAAGCATTTCATTCTGTCATCATCACTGCTCCAGAACATGTATGGATTTTGAACAGACATTTCATGTAATATAGATATTCTTAATTCAATGACTGTGGGGATCTGCAGTTTTCCCCTTCTTTTCCTATTGTGTCTTTGTGTTTCCCTCTCTCTCTGTCTCCTGTCTGTCTCTCCCGTCTGTTGTGTGTGCATGTATGTTTCACTGCAAGGTGTGGCTGGCAGGTTTGGTCTGGCCTCCTCCTCTCCTGAGCACACCTGCTCACAAACAGACATGATGACTCACCTACTGCCACAGTATACAGTATATGCACCAGTGTTTCTATGCAGTATTCATTAAATCGTCAGTTCATATACCTAGTAACGACTGAGACCTCAGAAGAATCACGTAAGTATTTTTGATATGTTTTCCCTGTCTGCTTACCTGCCTTCCTGACTCTTGTTTTTTGTGCCCAACTGTCACCTGCTACAGTCCATGCCCTGTTTGGCCATGCCTTGAGTTTACTGGATTTGGACACTCTTCTGTCCTCAGTCATCCTTCAAGTTTTTGTGAATCATCTGTTGCACATTCTTTGAAGCAAATATTAAAACCAATTGACTTTTTACTTAACTCCTGCCTCCCCCCTCTGAGTTTAAGCATTTGGGTCTGTTTGTACAAAAACCTAACAATGACAGGACAATACAGAAGGGAAAAAAAATGTGATTCATCCTCAAGCTACACTAATTCACATATTTCATACAACCTGAAAGGCTAGGTCACACTCCTTCCCTTTCCAAGCATGCATACTGGTTAGGGGTGAAAAAGGTGATGGACTGTCTAGAGTGCAGGGCACCTGTGCATGTTAAAACAGAGGCCTGGATTAGCGGCTACTGTTTTATTGCACTTTCTTCCAATAATGCTGTACTCAGCTCGACTAATAATGTTCTTATCTTCACCTGCTCCATTGTCTCAACCACAGCATCTCTGCTCTGCTCCTCTGTCCACATGTATACATGCCACACGTGTATGAGTGTGGAGCTCAGCTCCAAGAGCAGGAAGAGACTTCATGCATGATAACAAAGTATACCACAGCATTGAAAAGCACCAATAAAAAACCCCGCTAACATCGGACCATATCAGCTAAGAATATAATTCCACCGCAAACCCCACTTAATGGGAGCCCTCTACTCTGATACAGCAAGAAACACAGCCAAGATGGTGCCAGCGACCTTCCTCCCACTGTCTAAAATTGGCAGGTAAAGCATGAGCTGAACACAAAGACATGTCTACGCGGATACGGTTGCTTAAAAGAAAAAAAACTTTATGCAGTTCAGCTTACAATGTAAAGCTTCCTAAAATCATCTCAATTTTCAATTTTCCTGGGGCAGTTCAGATGCAATACAGCATGGCCAGTGGTTAATTGCTGAAATGATGACCCACACACGCACACTCATATAGCAGGGGCCAGGGTTGATTACTGAGACTCCAACACACATACACAACCTCTTGTAAAGCTAGACTACAAGAAATTTTTACCAAGCGTCATGAATGTGTTTCTATGAAGGATGAATGTTATAAAAGACTTTATAAAACGGAAAGATGAAATCCGGCAATCCGATTGGCTGTTAACTGTGATATAATCAGCGTATACCACAACGACTATTCTGAAAAGCCTTATCACAGCATATCACTCCACTTCAGGGAAGCAACAATGTTTCCATGACAACAACCAACTGTGACAGTACGCAGCAAAAAGTAGCCGGTTTTATCTATTTTTTTAAGGCGTTAACAACATTCAAACATGTTCAAGGTCAGTCACAGGATCAGCACCTTCACAGCGACTATGACACTTAGGGCTCTATAGGGTGATCTGTCACTGTCTGATTGAACAGCCTCATGGAAATGATATTTTACAATCCTTCACATTATTTACTAACGAAATTCGTTAAGGCAAGTAATTTGGTGCTTTTAAAGTCATGATATTCAGATGCCGCTGCTGCGTGTCCAGGTGCCTGCCGCGATGTCACACATAGTCGCTTAATAAAGTCAGTGATCACTCAAAACTAAAACTATAAAAAAAAAAAAAAAAAAAAACCTCTCATTCATTGAGGTTTTGGGTGGACCACTCACTCATAGTTAACTGCGGGGGGGCCTCGCATGTTTACGTTATGGGGCTGATTGTCAGAGAAGCAACAATGTATCCATGACAACAAACTGTTACAGTAGGTCGCAAAAAGTTGCTGCGGTGTTTTGACAGCGTTAACAAATAGACTAAATGAGTTGAATTCACATGTTTAAGGCTAACTTTCACCTCCAGATAGGGTTAACAATGATAGAGTTGATTGAGCAGTGACTTTCTCCCGAAAAAAAGGCGAGGAATAGACGACATGCAGAGCTAACGTACGGAGAGGTGGGACTATTTTTTTTCACAGCGGGGCTATTTTATTAGATAATATGTATTTCTGTTTAATTAAAAACTACAAGAAAATTATTGTGTATTCCTCTTTCTTATTGCCATTACTGGTAACGTTACACGTCGGGCCGAAGAACGCCCCTTAGCTGTGGTATAATGAGTGCATATCATGGCCTGTCGTGATGTATTGCTTAAATAACTAACTGCTTTCATTCCTTCTTTTTACTTTCCTTCTCAAAGTAGAAAAGTAGGAGCCTAAATACTGTAAAGTTAGGTTCATCTCCACCGCTTGCATTAACAAGCTGTGTTAAATTGTCCTGTGTTGAGAAACATTAAAGTGAAAGCAATCAATTTCTTTAGAACTAGTTTACACATTGGGTTGGCTTAAAATTTAAATAAACACAACCACTCAACTTGTATTTCCTGCTCCTGAACCAAAATGACATACCATCGTGCCACCAGGTCTCAGCGTCATCCTCTGACAAGAAGTAGTCACCCGCCACTTCTCTTTTCACCGTCATATTTCTGCTCAATTGGTGTTCTTCCTTTTCTGTTATTAAAAGTACAAAATTAGAGCTTTCAAGATTTTTCTTTCTCATGTCGAGGACACTGGGCTAATAACAAGGGGTGAATTTGTTTTATTTCTAAGAATCAGCTCCTATATCTCACTGTAGCAACTCCTTGTTCTAATATAGCTGAATTTTCTGTGTAATGGTTCATCATTGTAACAATTTGGCTTCAATCCATTCCAATAATTCATAGTTTAAAGCCTGAGTGGGTCACCTGACAGTTGGGACACCATGTGGAAATCAAAGTCATTGAAAAGTTGAATTTTGTATGAGATGTTTTCTGTCATTTCAAAATACAATCTGGAACAGCAGAGGTGCTACAGGAAGCATCTGGCTGCTGCAGCACCCACTAACGTCAAACTAATGCTGAATGAATATGAATATAATGAACTATTCTGTTCTCAGATGCTAAAACAGGCAGCAGGACAGACAATGGTGGCTAATTGGCAGTAAGCCAAAGACCAATTAGAATTTAGGTTTAGTGTGTGTTAGCATATGAGTGAATAAACATTCAGATCTCTGATCTAAATAAATGCTTTGGCCTCATACAGAGGCACAGGAGGTGAGGTGATAAATGAGACAGATGGAAGATAAAGGTTGCTGTTGCCTCTTTAGACATATTTTCTATTCAACAGCAGGTTGTTTGTTATTTAATTGCATGTTTTGCATTCAGCTGCTAGCATCACGTTTGGGGGTCACTGCATGGGATGACTGCCAGGTTAGGAGGGACAAGGAGACTCTGCTACTGAAATGCACTTTTATTGCTGTTTCATAATGTGTTTATGCTCTTTCCAAGGATTTTAACACAACACTTTGATGTGTTAAATTTATATGAGCAGTGTAGGAGCTGGGATGTGTTTTCTCACCTTGTCACTGTGTGTGGGTGTGTCTATGTGTCCACTTTGGATACAGACCGTGAGTAAAATTGAAAGAAACGATGGATCGCAGCACAACCCATGGCATGTGAAACTCAGTACATTCATGCTGTGAAGTTTATTCTTGCTTGGACACAGTTTATGCTGGTTACTGCTGCATATTGGATGCACATGGATACTGTGGCTGCTGATTGATGTCATTATCACCATATTGCTCAAATCTAAATTAACCTGTGGAACGAGTGGATCAGCTGTTTCTTGAACATTAAAATGGCAATGTTGGATATGGATGTTTGATGCCTTTACTGCTGTTGCCCAAGTGTCGGCTGTGGACTTGGTGTCAATATTGGGTGGCGCATGTATGGAGGAAATGATGTGCCAAAACTAAGTAAAGAAAAAAAAGGGTTGGATGTGCATGTCTGATGCTTTTGCTGCTGTTGCTCAATTGTGGACTGTGGATTTGGAGACAATAGTGGATGGTTCCAGTATGGAGGAAGATATGTGCCAAAACTAATTTGGATGTGGATTGTGACTTTTGCTCTAAATGTTTATGTGCACATTGCTGGATGTCAATATGAGTGGGTCAAAAGCTGGTTCAAGTGAGTGAATCAAAGGCTGGTTCAAATACAAATGAAACTGATAACAATGAAACTGTCAAAAGGAAAATCATTCTCACTGAAAAGGCTTTGGGGTATAAAATCGACCATCTTCAGAAAGACCATAAAGCAAGAGTGAATAAAATGAAAGGTGTCATCAGCGCTTTAAGGGAGCTAATGGAGAATGATGATAATGCTTCACAAGTGCAAACTCAGTTGGACATTTTGAAGCATTTACATGGGGAGGCAATTTTCCTGCACAAGACATTGATGGACATGATACCTGAAGTGGAGCAGGATAAACAAAATGTCTCGTTTGCAAGCATCAATAAACATAGCAAAGGATTTATGGAGGATGTGGAACAGTGGCTCTCTGAAAGTAAAAGACTTGTCTCAAGACCTGCAACAAATGATAATATGGAGAGACTGCATGAAAATAAAGAATGTGAAAATCCTCCTAGCTTGTCACTGCATGCGCTACGTCTCTATAGCAACATGTCCCCACACAAGGGACAGGATGAGTTGGCTGGAAAAATTCATGAAGTGGAACAGGATGACATTCCTCAAAAAACACAAAACATTGACAATGCCCCACTTGGAGCAGTACATGATGACATTCAGCCAAATGACAGTATCTCCAATGTTGGAAGCAAAAGGTATGGATCAAAAGCTGGGACTTCAAGGACTTCACGCTCTTCTACTTCCTCTTCCCATGTTAGAGCAGAAGCTGAAATGGCTGCTCTTCTCACACGTCAAAAATTACTTAAGAAAAAACAAGGTTTGGATCAGCAGGAGGAGGAAATAAGGAAAAAGAAAGAGAGCTTTGAGCCTGAAGTGGAAATTGCAGCCGCTCAGGCTAAGTTGGAGGTTTTGAGAGTCTCAGGAAGCAGTGTGAAAGGCAGCAGACATAAGACATTGGATGGTATGGAATCTTACATGGCCAGAGGGGCTTGCACTATTCTTAATGCTGAAGCTGATTCATTTTTGCCCGGTGGCCAAGGAGTATATGACAGGCAAATCACATCAAGGTCTTGTCTGACAAGGCCAGACGAAAGGAAAATCACTCTGGATGTTGCATCTCAATTGGTCCAGCAGAGGCCACCTGAGCTTGGGATGGCTCAAAACGTGAGGACTGATGTTTCAACTTCTCAGTTTGCAGCCAGTACACATGCCCAAGTACCAGTCAGTGATGATGGTAACACCATGCTCTCCATAATGGCAAGGCAAAATGCTGGCACAACAACACAACATCTCTCATTTGCCACAAAGAGAAATCCAAGTGTTTGATGGAGATCTACTTCACTATCATGCATTTATGAGAGCCTTTGAACACAATGTAGAGGAGAGAACAGGTGACTTCAGAGACTGTCTGCACTTCCTGGCACAGTATACCAGGGGGCAACCACGAGAGCTTGTTCGAAGCTGTCAACAAATGCCAGCAGACAGAGGCTATCAAAAGACAAAGGCTTTGTTAGAAGAACATTTTGGAAGTGAGCAAAAGGTTGCTTCAGCTTATAAGAACAATGCACTGTTATGGCCTGTGGTTAAAGCAGAGGATGCCAAGTCTCTCCAAGCGTATGGTCTCTTTTTGAGAGGATGTTGTAATGCGATGGATGATGTACAGTACATGTCTGAGCTTAACATGCCTGCAAACATTCTGACAGTGATAAAGAAGTTGCCTTACAGGCTAAGGGACAGGTGGAGGACAGTGGCCTGCGACATTCAAGAAACATGTCATCGTAGAGCTACTTTCCCTGACATTGTGGCTTTCATTGAGCGTCAGGTGAAAATTGCACTTGACCCTGTATTTGGCAATATACAGGATGATCACTATCAACGGCACACACAGAACCAAGGAAATAGTTTTGCAACTACAGTCGCATCAGTTGATGGAAGAAAGGTTAATGTGAGAAAGGAAGGAGCCTCGCTGGACAAGAAGATCTGTCTGTACTGCAAAGGTAAGCATGCACTGGAGTTGTACTCTCTATTGGGAAAGAGGGCACATAATGACAAGATCGCTTTCCTGAAAGAACACGGAGTCTGCTTCGGATGCTTGTGCATAGGGCACATGAGTAAGGATTGCAGGAGGCGACTGTCATGTTAAGTATGTGGAGCTAAACATCCTAGCATGCTGCATATTCAACCAAAAAACCAAGAGCAAGATAAAGGTCAAGCAGTTGCAGCAGATACAGACACAGCAGTGAGCAAATCTCTAGTGGCAGTTCAAAGTAGTGGTCTCACTGGGGCCGGCGGTCATGACTGCAAGCTCTCCATCGTGCCAGTCAAGGTCAAGTCGAAAAGAGGTCATAAAATCGTGGAAACTTATGCCTTTTTGGACCAAGGGAGCTCTGGCTCCTTCTGCACAACAAGTCTAATGAATAAGCTGAATGTTCCAGGAAGAAGAACTAAGATTCTCTTGCGCACTATGGGCCAGGAAAGGGTGGTTGGGACCTGCATTGTATCGGATCTGGAAGTACCTGGTCTGGAAAGTGGCCTCTACTGTGATTTACCGGATGTCTTCACACAGAAGAAATGTCTGTGTGCAGGAGCAGATTCCAGAAAGATGCCTTATTTCATGCAGATTACACTGCTTTCATGCACAACCTTATTTCCTGCGGTTATGCCGAGAAGGTGCCCGCCAAAGATCTGGCAGGTGTACAGGGCAAAACTTGGTATATTCCACATCATGGTGTATACCATCCACAAAAGAAGAAGATTCGAGTGGTGTTTGATTGTCCTGCATCTTTCCAAGGAACATCATTGAACACACAGCTGCTGCAAGGACCTAATCTTACGAGCTCATTGATTGGAGTCATCACCAGATTCAGGAAAGAACCTGTTGTGTTGATTGCAGACATTGAGGCCATGTATCATCAGGTACGTGTGCCCGCTGAAAATTGTAACCTGTTATGGTTTCTCTGGTGGCCCAATGGAGATGCGTGTCCATCTCTTTGGCGCAACATCCTCGCTGAGCTGTGCAGATGCATTCAAGTTCAAGATTTCAATCCAAGATCGACCTTTGACCCGTAGAGGGATCTTGTCTGTGGTCAGTTCTATTTATGACCCTCTGGGAGTGCTTGTGCCAGTGGTGCTTAAAGCTAAACTGATGTTGCAGGATCTCTGTAGGAAAGGCCTCGGTTGGGATGACATGGTACCTACATCCACGGCACTGGAGTGGACAAACTGGATCTAAGAGCTCCACCTGTTGGAGGATTTCAAAGTCAGCAGATGTTTAAAACCTGTGGACTTTGGCACTGTGGCTTCTGCCCAATTACATCATTTCGCAGATGCAAGTGAGGTGGGCTATGGAACAGCTACCTACCTGCTTTTGCATAACATCAATGCAAGGCCATGCAGCGTCCTTATCATGGGAAAGGCAAGGGTAGCTCCCTTAAAACCAGTTACCATTCCCAGATTGGAGCTAACAGCAGCAGTGGTAGCGGCGCTTATGGACCGAGTGTGGAGAAAGGAGCTGCAGATGACATTGCTTGACTCTGTACTTTGGACAGACAGTACCTCAGTGCTAAAGTATGTTAAGAATGAGACCTCCAGATTTCGAACATTTGTCGCCAACCGGGTCTCAGAAATCCTCAAAGCATCTCATCCAGATCAATGGAGATATGTGAGCACATAGTCCAATCCTGCAGATCTTGCTTCCAGGGGACTTAGAGTGAAGTCATTCCTGAAGGATGAACTATGGCTATGCGGCCCACAATTTCTGCTACTGTCAGAGGAGCAATGGCCTACAAATCCAGGCAGCCCAGGAGAACTATCAGAACAGGATGATCCTGAGGTTAAGACTAGCATTGTGGCTAATGCTGTCACGGCTGAAGAAGTTGACTCAGTGTCTCAATTGATTGACCGTACCTCATCCTGGAACCGTCTGAAAAGAGTGATGGGTTGGGTCTTGAGGTTCAAGAATACACTCTTAAGTCTCTGGAGGAAGAGGAGGGAGGTCATGGCACTGTTGTCTCACTCAAGGACAGATGAGAGAAAACAGAAAAACGTTCTGAAAGGGAAGCGGGAAGATATCAGAGACTTGCTCCATGTTTCTCTAACTGTGGAGGAGTTGAGAGAGGCCGAGCTGGAAATATTTGGATCTTGCCAAAGGAAAAGATTCCCAGCGGAGTTTTCCAGTCTCCTAAAGAATCAAACTGTGAAACAGATAAGCCGCATTTACAAACTAAATCCAGTGCTTAATAGTGGTGTCTTGAGAGTCAGTGGAAGGCTCAGTAGGTTAGCAATGCCTGAAGACTCGAAACATCCTGTTATATTGGCCAAAGATCTACATATGTCGGACCTCATTTTGAGACAAGTACACAAGGAAGTTGGCCACGGTGGAAGAAGCCACATGTTGGCAAGGCTACGGCTAAAATATTGGATCACTGGGGCCGGTGTGGCCATACGAAAGATCTTGGCAAAATGTGTGGTGTGCCGACAGGTTCTGGCAGTGCCCGGCAGCCAACAGATGGCAGACTTGCCACTCAGTAGGATTTCTCCGGATGAGCCACTGTTCACTGCAGTGGGAGTGGATTGCTTTGGTCCATTTGAGGTGAAACGGGGAAGATCTAAAGTGAAAAGATATGGCGTGATATTCACCTGTTTAGCTTTAAGAGCTGTGCATTTCGAAGTAGCTGCATCATTGGAGACTGATTCCTTCATCAATGCCTTACGTCGCTTCATAGCAAGACGAGGTCAAGTTAATGAAATCTGCTCAGACAACGGAACCAACTTTGTTGGTGCTGATCGAGAGTTGAGAAGATCTTTGGAACAGTGGAATCAGTCTCAGACCCATGAGGAACTCCTACGGAGAGGAATAAAGTGGAAGTTCAATCCTCCAAGTGCTTCCCATCATGGGGGAGCCTGGGAGAGACTAATTCGCTTGATCAGGAAAGTCCTTAACTCTACTTTAAGATTACAAACTCTGGATGATGACAGTCTTCACACTGTGCTGTGTGAAGTTGAAGCTATTCTTAATAGCAGACCAATAACAAAGGCATCCACAAATCCTAACGACCTAGAGGCCTTGACTCCTAATCACCTTCTTCTCCTCAAAGGTCAGCCATCTTTTCCACCTGGTGTTTTCCAAAAGGAGGACTTGTATGCTGTCCGCAGATGGAAGCACGTTCAATACATGTGCAATCTGTTTTGGAAAAGATGGACAAGGGAATATCTACCACTGCTTCAGGAGCGCCAAAAGTGGAATAAAATCAAGCGCAATTTCATTCCTGGAGACATTGTGCTCATTGTGGATGACTCGGCACCCCGCAACTCCTGGATCATGGGGAGAGTTGTCAAGGCGGTTCAGGATAAAAGAGCACTTGTTCGACAAGTGACAATCAAGACCAGGACAAGCTGTCTGGACAGGCCAGTCACAAAGATCTGTCTGCTTCAGGAAGCCGAGGACACCTGATGGATTACCTTTTGACATGGACTTGACTATGACTATGTATGTGACTTGAGGCATAGACCCCTCTCAATCTAGGCTTTATAAGTTCTAGAACCCCTAGCCCAGAGACACTTGAAGATACTGGGAATACCCACTTATTCATGGACATTGAAAATGTTTTGTCATGTCAGCAAAAAAAAAAAAAAAAAAAAAGAAGAAAAGATGTCAAACTGATCATCTCATTTGTGCATTGGTCATTCTGTGCTGCTATTATTCTGTAATTATTATGATATAATAATTAGGGGCCGGACTGTAGGAGCTGGGATGTGTTTTCTCACCTTGTCACTGTGTGTGGGTGTGTCTATGTGGAGATGTGGCTGGGTGTGAGTGTCACTGGGGCAGAGTGATTGCTTGATTGATATCACCTGCACCTACCTTGGGATCAGTTTGTTTGTTACAGAGTGAGGGTGAGGTATGGTGCCTTTATTTCTTTTGACTGCAAAGGCCATTTACCATCTAAAGATCTAGTAATGCAATAACATCTGCATATTGTGTAAGGTCGAAAGTTTGATTTTACTTAAAGGGTCAATAAACACCCTTGAACGGCAGCAATGGCTTTATGTTTTCTTGGACTCAGCATGTCAGACAGATCCCTGCCTTCTCCCTCTCAGTGACTAATTAAAAGTTGATAGTCACAAACAAGCAGATACAAACAGAGTGTAATGTAACATTCATTCTTTCCCTCTGAACTGGGCTATAATTCCTTTTGTCTGCAATTCTGACAAGAAAGATGCCCCATAACGTATGTGTCATCCTGTCCTGATTTTTTATTTAGAGTGACTTATCTGTCTCACTGTCTTACTGAATTTTACTCCATGTTGCCTTTACTGAAGAGTTTACTGTGGATTGAAATTCTGTGAATTGATAGGCGGGAGGGATATGTAACAAATGTCCATAGCCATACTTAAATTAGGAACATTGGGGTTTACAGTCAGCATGGTAAACCCCTATGCCACCAGGGGCCCCCATTATTTGTATTTTAAATATGTGACCAGCTGAGATGATCGTGTATTGAGGTCTGCGGGTGACTTTGTTGCAGAGAATTAGAGGAGAATATGGGGTACCCATCTTCCTTTTATTTCATAGACATAATTTCTGTCACTTAAATAATAAGCTACAGCCAGTAATTAGTTTGCTAAGCAGGTAGTCTGGCTTTGTATAATCCACCTATCAATATCTCTGAAGATCACAGTGTAAATCATTGTATCTTGATTGTTTAATCCGTACAAGTGTAAAAACAACAAGTTGTGGTTTTACAAGGGGTCATGTACTAGAGTAATCTCCTTATGTTTTTGTGTCACTGCGAGGTTGAACAACCTGCAAAGACTTGAGGAAGTGACTACTCCTGTCAGGAAACTGGCACATAAACCCCAGTAAAACTAAAAGTTCTTGTGTTTAAACTTTTTTTTTTTTCTTAAAATGAAGTAAATGTCACATATTTCCCTGCACCAATCACTGTAGCAATGTATTAATCAAACCTTAGTAGATTATCTGAGTTAAGACTAGCAGTGTGGCTCTAGGGATGACAGTGTCAGCTGTCCACCACTTTAGTCCCAAACACTCAAATACTTAAAGGATGGGTTGCAATGTAACCTGATACAGACAATGTGTCCTAATGCCTTTTCATCAAGCACAATTATTAAGTTGTTATTTATGATTTTGATGTTGTTGAAATTACTCAACAACTACTGGATGGATTATCATGACATTTGTCATTACTTAACTTTTCATTTAGCAGCATCACCAGACCAATTTTCATTGAGCTTAATTCTTTGGTTTATGACAAATGCTTGCAAAACTGACATTCTCTCCCTGGTCCTGGGTGGCTGTAGCTCAGGAGGTAGAGAGGTTGTCTGCCAATCAGGGAGACGACCTCTGGTACGATCCCTGACCTCAGCAGTCAACATGCTGCAGTATCCTTGGGCAAAATACTGAACCACAAACTGCCCCCAATGCTGCGCCATCGGTGTGTGAATTCATATGTGTGTAGCTTTGGATAAAAGCATCTGCCAAATGACTAATTGTAACTGTAATTTGTCCTGAGTGTCTAATTCCTCTCAGACAGTGGTGAAACTCGTAGACTTTGGCACCTTGTTCTTTGGTTTTCACTTTGCCTTTACTCATTCTGCTAGTAAGTGTCCTTCTCATGAGCTGTCTGTATTTTCTTCAAGAGTGCTCATAACTGTGTTTCTGCTTTTTTTTGTTTGTCTTTCACCTTTGCCTTTCCTTGTTTACACTCATAGGGCCAGATCTACTATAGTTTTGCATGTATAAAAATGTGTGCAAACTCATTGCACACGCAAAAAAATGTACAAACTGATTTACTAACAGTGTGCACTAAGGGTTGTGTCTTTCCAAGGTGCACAATAACGCGTCTGCATCCAGTTAGTACATCTGCCGCAATGAATATGCAATATGAGGCATTTCCACGCAATTGTGCATGTGTTGGGAGGAGAAAAGGTAAATATATTAATTTAGCACGTGTCAAAAGGAGGTGCAAATGGTTTGTATGCGTAATTGCGCACATATGGCTGTGGTTATATCTCCAATAAGGACACATCAAAACAATGACAGGAGATGCAGAGAACACATTTTTGACCCTCGTGTGAACATTTTTGGAATGAACGAGGAAACGCTCATTACAATATATCGCCTATACAGCATTGCCATTTTGGAGCTGTTGGGGGAACGCAGAGTGGATTTGGAGCCAGCCACGAGAAGGAGTCATACAATACCTGCAATTACAAAACTCCTTGCAAGTTTACATTTTTTTGCATCTGGGTCATTCCAGCGTACGGTGGCTATTACAGCTGGGATCTCCCAATCCCATTTTTCAGATATGCTGTCTGAAGTCGTAAATGCCATGTCGTGCCGAATGGCCAAGTTTATTAGACTTCCATGCACTCGACACTCATTGAATGAGACCAAACAAGACTTTTTTGCAGTAGCTGGATTTCCCAGAGTTATAGGAGTGATTGACTGCACCCATGTATAGCTTGTGCCCCCCGCAGACACTGAGCATGTGTACAGAAATCACGAACACACGCATTCATTGAATGTGCAGTGTGTTTGTGATGCCAAAGGGATCATTACCAACGTTGTGGCAAAATATCCCGGGTCAGTACATGATTCTTTCATTCTGAGAAACAGTTTTCTGTTTTCCAAGTTGCGAGATGGCGAGTTTGGAGATGGCTGGCTTGTAGGTATGTCAATTTGTAAAATCTTTTGTGAAATAATTTATTACATTAAAAACAAGGGCATGTTTCATATTGATTCATATGTTTCTTAAGGTGACAGTGCATACCCCCTACACCCCTTCCTCCTGACACCTGTTCTCAACTGGACCACTGCTGGAGAAATAAGGTACAGCGAGGCCCATACCCGCACAAGGAATATTGTGGAGCGCACCTTTGTAATCCTGAAGAGCAGGTTCCGTTGTTTGGATTGCACTGGTGGAGCACTGCCGTACAGGCCAGAAAAAATGGCCCAGATTGTAGTGACCTGCTGCATGCTACATACCATCGCCAAACAACACGGGCTAGAGGATGACGCCATGCCGGAGGAGAACGCTGACCTGCGCCCTCATATGGAGCAACAACCCAATATTGCGGGGATGCAGACACGCAGCAATCTCATTCAAAGTCACTGAATGAGCTGTTTGGAATGTGCATTTTTCTATATTTGTTTAACAATGGAGAAATATTCCTATATATTCATCTGATATATTTTACAGCTGTTTTTTTTAAATAGCTGTTTTCAGCCACATGTGACTGAAAGATAAAATCTGATGCAGCACAAAAACTGAAAATGCAACATAGTCAATACTGTTATTCATTTTTTGAAACATCCATGACTGTGATAACAGGTAAAAGAAAACAAGTTTTCAAGAACTTTAATAATTATTAAAAAGAAGTCAGTTTGTATGTTGTATGTTGTAGATTGGAATACAAATGCAAGGCCATTCCCTCTGGCTAGTGTGACCCAACAAACTGAAGAGCAGAGCATTGCAAAGTTAAGCAAATCAACATTTATTGAAAAAAAGATGATTGAAATCACTTTCTAAATTCCAAACATTATTATCAAATGAAATACTCAGTCTCATTAACATGTAATTATGGTAAGGCCCACAAAATCATATTACAGCCACATTGTTTCAGTCAGAAAATGTATTTGGCTATAGTTATAGTTATAGCTATAGTTAGGCTATAGTTACGGTGGCACAGTGGTAACACTGTCGCTTCACAGCTAGAAGGTCCCGGGTTTGATTCCTGCCTGGGGCGCTGGGCGGCGTGTCCTCCACCATGCCCTCGGTGCCTGCTGCCCTTTAGGAAAAAAGGGGCCTTTCTGTGTGGAGTTTGCATGTCCTCATCCTCCACAAAAAAACCCCATTAAAAACATGCAAGAAGATCACCACCTGACTGAATGGTGACAAAGAGGAACTGGGTCCCGGGCGCCACTGTCGGCTGGCAGCCCACCGCTCCTGGTCTGCCGTAGAGGAAGGACTTACCAGGATGGGTCAAATGCGGAGGAACAGTTTAACCAAAAAGCATGGCATGTGCATGTTGTGTGGTGATTAATAAAGTAAAGACCTTATCTTATCTTATCTCTTATAACATTTATGGTGTTAAAAAAAAACAGCAAAATAGCTCTTCATCATATAGCCCATTTTACACAAAATAAACATTCACAGCCAATATAAGACTTAAACTTAAATGTGACAGATGAATGTATTATTTGTGTTTCTGTCGCACGGCGGAAGTCTTAAGTTTTTTTTTTTATGCAACTGTTCTGTTTTTTATTGTATATAATTTTATTTATTTATTTTCTTGCATGCTTTTATTGTTTGTAGTGGTGTTTTTATTATGTTTTATTGCATGGTTTTAGCATGATGTGATTTTGAGTTTTACTTCCGTCCGGAGCACCCTTTGTGGTTGAACAGATGACTTGCACCTGTGGGGTGCATTGCCTGGTATAGACTGGCCAATGGCCTTGGGGCACGGAGCGGTGCGCGGCCAACGGGATACGGGGAGGAGGGACGTCGTTGGGCGCACCCAGAAATAAGAGCAGCGAGAGGAGAGCAGGTAGAGGAAGGCGTCAGACGGTGTAGACCCGCGCGGTAACTATGAAGCGCAAGAAGAAACGGACACAGGGAGCAGTGGGGAGACCGCCTGAGAGGGCTATGCCCGCGGACCAGAGACCGTAATGGAGGTGGTGACAGCAGCCGAGCCGACGAAGTCCAGAGTGTTACAACGTGACCTTACGGCAGCAGCAGAGCGAGGAGCTCTGCCTAGCGCGTAAGTACCCTTTGGGACCCAGTAACACTCTGGCACGTGAAAGGAAGGCGTCTCGGCTGCACTGTGTCGTGTACCCCCCCACTGCCGCTGTGTTTCTTTTTGTTTGTCCAGGTATCCTGGCCGAAGGTCCGTCCTCCCACGAAGCGAGTCGGAGGAGGAGACGGAGAGTGGCGTGGCAACGGCGAGGAGCACGACGACCGTCAGCGGGTTTCGTTTTTAAATCGGTTTTAAATCGGGCCTTGTGCTTGTTTTAGCTAGTCTTTTTTAACCGATTTTAACCTGTAGATTGAAGACTCTGTGGCCCGTTTTAGAGACTGTTTTAAGGACACCTCTTTTTAATTTTGTTGTTTTAAAGAACTATTGGTGTCTGTGCCTGGGACGGGGGAAAATAAAAAAAAAGGACAATCCTGTCCCTAACAGAAGGCTGTTCGTCATTGTACCTCCTTGGCTAAAAACGTAGTGCTCACCACTTGATGCAAAAGGACCAACACAAGTCTTGCAATAACCTATCACCATTTTTAATTCTCATCACCCCCATCACATTTCCTTTTACAAAGGTGGAACTTGCCTGCCATGTTCACCTCTCCTCCCTCTCCGGTCCCTGGCTGCCTAGCTGTCGCTGTGGGACTTGGTCGGCCCGCTTCTCCACCTGGACTGAGGGCAGTCATTGTGTGCATCCCTTCCCGTAGCCCTCTTGCCACAGAATTGACGGCCATCGTCAGGGCAGATACTGCGCTGCAGTGCGTGGCAATGGCCTGAGTGTTGCGCCTTACCGCCCGTGCCAACGATGACACCACTCACATCTCGCATGTAATTGTCTGAAGGGCTGCAGACTGTTTCTTTTGTTCCTGCAGCAACTCTAGATCAATGCCCTCTAAGCCCTTTCGAGGGTCTGCAGGGGTGGCGGCTACTCTGGGGGCATTTGAGGGGGGTGGCTGGACTTCTGATGAAGATTCTACATGTAAAAAAGAAATGTTTTTTGTAAGGGTTTTTTGGATTTGACTTGAAAGACAGCAAAATGTAACCACAGGAGGAACATTAATTTTTCACTTACTAACTAAACATCTTTTCAGAAAAAAGTGTATTTGTACAGTATTATTGTGCACCTACCTTGTTCTGATGTTTGGTCCAGTGTGTCATACCCGGCAATTCCAGTGACTTGCTCCTTGCAGAACATCAACTGCCCCTGTTCCTCAATGCTGGTCAGAGGCATCTCATCCATTGTGCCCCCACCTGTTTTATTTGCAGACGTTTTATTGTATGCCAATTTCTCTTTTGTTCGTTTTCTGATATCTTGATATCTTCTTTTCACTTCATCCACTGTTCACATCGTTTTGCCAACAACATTTACTTTTTCACAAATTTCTTCCCATATAGCTTTCCTTTGTCCGACAGTCAGATTTCTTTGCTGTGGCTCATTTAAGTGTTTATTGGCTTCATCTACCAACACCTCTAATTCC